>NC_053491.1:481836441-482136441 GCF_905171775.1 Rana temporaria | reverse complement strand
CTGCATACCTTGGATATTGTCAGGGCCATGAAGGCCTATCTTAAAGCTACAGAGAAGATCCGGAAAACAGATGTGCTGTTTATTCTACCGGATGGGCCCAAGAAGGGGCAGGCAGCTGCAAAGTCCACCATTTCTAGGTGGATTAAGCAATTGATCACTCAGGCCTACGGCTTGAAAGGGTTGCCTCCTCCAGTATCATTAAGGGCTCATTCTACTAGAGCCATGGGCGCCTCCTGGGCAGCACACCACCAGATCTCTATGGCTCAAGTTTGCAAGGCGGCAACCTGGTCTTCTGTCCACACATTTACAAAATTCTACAAGTTGGACGTAAGAAGGAATACTGATACTGCCTTCGGGCAGGCAGTGCTACAGGCTGCAGTTTGAGACCCTCGGATTCCGGGGGCTCCTCTTTTTTTTTTTGAGTTAAATTTAAAATTTAAGATTATTTTTCTCAAATAAGTTGGATTTATTATGATTTGAGTATATCTCTAAATTAAATCCTTTTGTCTTGGAGATGTTCTCCCTCCCCTCATTGTAAGCATTGCTTTGGGACATCCCATATAGTAATGAATGCCGCTCTGTGTCCCGTGATGTAACGATAAAGAAAAAGAGATTTTTAATACAGCTTACCTGTAAAATCTTTTTCTTGGAGTACATCACGGGACACAGAGCTCCCACCCCTCTTTTGAGGACCATTTTGGGAGGCATACTGCTTGCTACAAAACTGAGGTACTCCTCCTATGGGAGGGGGTTATATAGGGAGGGGCATTTCCTGTTTGAAGATTGCCAGTGTCTACACCTGAAGGTACTCCATATAACCCATATAGTAATGAATGCCGCTCTGTGTCCCGTGATGTACTCCAAGAAAAAGATTTTACAGGTAAGCTGTATTAAAAATCTCTTTTTTTTCACATTTTCTGGCTGGACTTGAATGACCATTCACAAATCACGTTTGGGGGTTTGCTCAATGATATTGTTGCTTACTCTATTTCACTATATGTTGAATTGTTGCATTCCGTTATAGGTGTACATTGAGATCACATTCACCTCAATGATTATATATATTTTCACATATTTATATATTTTACATTTTTTCTAGTCGCTGATCTATGCGATTTTTCTGGTTGCGCAATTTTTTTTACTTTTTTTCACTTTTTTACTTTTAGTTTATTATTCGAACTAACTTATAATTGCAGCACCTTGTCATATTTATATGTCACTTCTTGCTTGCACCCCCCAATAGGAACAAGCATTTCAGGTTTTTGTGCACCTTTGTGGCACTAACACACACCCTTATTGGGGATAGCGCAGATCAACTCCATTTACACATTCTCACCACCTGCAAGGGGCCGTGGAGGGAGCCGTGGAAAGAACGCTGCAGGGAGCCATGGAAGGAAGGCTGCAAGGAAGACCAGAAAGTGATTCCCTGGCTTCAAGCTGATCTGCCAGAAAAATTAGGTTGTTGTAGTACCACAGCTTGGGGTCATGTATGACATCTGCTGCTGCTTTTGGTTTCTGGGATTTGGGGAGCACATTGTGACCCAAATTAGAGGGACTCCTCATGTTATTGATTTTGTTGGTCATCATGGTGGAATGTGGCTTTGGGCTTCAAAGTCTGCATATATTTGGCTGATTGGTCAATTGTTGCCCTTCATGTTTAATTTTTTTGTTCCAGAATAAATGGAGATTTAATTTAAGTTAAATACTTGTCTATTGTGTTTTTATGGTGAATAGCCATCAAACATTACAGAAATAAAATGTGTAATTAACAAAGGACAAAACCTCCTTGAGGGGGGAGGGGGAAATTGTGGTGATAACTTGATAAAAAAAAAAAAGAGGAAATAAAAAAAAAAAAAATGTGGAGTACAAAAAAAATATTCTGAGATCTGGCTTTTAAAAAAAAAATGGATTATTCATGAGATCACAAGCCAAAAATAAAAGAAGTCAGTATGGGAGAACTCTGTCTAAATACCATCAGCAAAACAACGTCTTTATTCTAGCAATAGAACGAAGAAAAAAATGCGCTGCAATAAATGAGGCACTAATTTTAAGAATGTAGAATGTGCCATCTCCATAACGAATGCGAGTTTTACCAGAAAGAGCGCTCCCGTCCCCTAATTTAGTCTAAGCATGCGTGGATTTTTAGCCGCTGGTTGCGCCTACTAACGATCGTTTTTTTTCACCTCGGTTAGGAATCCATCTATTAAAATTAACCACTTCCCGACCGCCGCATGTATATGTACGTCCACAGAATGGCACGTACAGGCAAATGGGCGTACAGGTACGTCCTTGCCTTTCTGCGGGTCGGGGGTCTGATCGGGACCCCCCCCCCCCGCTACATGCGGCAGTCGGATTCCCGCGGGGAGCGATCCGGGACGACGGCGCGGCTATTCGTTTTTATAGCTGCTCTGTCGCGATCGCTCCCGGAGCTGAAGAACGGGAAGAGCCGTATGTAAAAACGGCTTCCCCGTGCTTCACTATGGCGGCTGCATCGATCGAGTGATCCATTTTATAGGGAGACTCGATCGATGACGTCAGTCCTACAGCCACACCCCTCTACAGTTGTAAACACACACTAGGTGAACCCTAACTCCTACAGCACCCCCTGTGGTTAACTCCCAAACTGCAACTGTCATTTTCACAATAAACAATGCAATTTAAATGCATTTTTTGCTGTGAAAATGACAATGGTCCCAAAAATGTGTCAAAATTGTCCGAAGTGTCCGCCATAATGCCGCAGTCACGAAAAAAATCGCTGATCGCCGCCATTAGTAGTAAAAAAAAAAAATAATAATAAAACGATCCCCTATTTTGTAAACGCTATAAATTTTGCGCAAACCAATCGATAAATGCTTATTGCGATTTTTTTTTTACCAAAAATAGGTAGAAGAATACGTATCGGCCTAAACTGAGGAAAACAAAATTTTATATATGTTTTTGGGGGATATTTATTACAGCAAAATGTAAAAAATATTGCATTTTTTTCAAAATTGTCGCTCTATTTTTGTTTATAGCGCAAAAAATAAAAACCGCAGAGGTGATCAAATACCACCAAAAGAAAGCTCTATTTGTGGGGAAAAAAGGACGCCAATTTTGTCACGTCGCACAACCGCGCAATTGTCTGTTAAAGCGACGCAGTGCTTAATTGTAAAAACCCCTTGGGTCATTTAGCAGCATATTGGTCCGGGGCTTAAGTGGTTAAAACAAGTTGGCTTTTTTTTAACCGATGGCGCCCACACACGATCGGTTTGGACTGATGAAAACGGTCCATCAGACCATTCTCATCGGTTTAACCGATCGTGTGTACGCGGCCTTTGAGTTTTATATATACCTTTCTGATGCTATGCGTTCCTATGCTATGAATGTATCTGCATAAGTATAAACCCTTCTCTTATTTGGTGTTGAATGAACTGATATCATATGCTGACACTGTTTTATGAAATTGTGTATACAAGTTTCTATCTATCCGTTTTCTATAAATACATTTTTATAGATCTTTTACATTAACTGCCTGTGCCACCAAAAGTCCAATTTATTAGTCCAGGGCTTAAGTGGTTAAAGAAAAATCAGTGATGGTGTGATTCTATGGTATGGACAGCCTTGTCACATGACATCCTTGGTTATTATGGTGCTGGTGGCCAGCTACATGCGAATGTATGACACTGATTCAGGACAGGCAGCATTGTCATTTGTAGGAGCTCCCGCCTCTTACTCCTGCTGTCTGTTACAATGGCTGGCAACTTGTCTCACCATCCCAGCCACCATTTTTCTCTGCTGACTGTGCTGTCCACTCCCCTGCAGAGAGCTGTGCACCTATTAGGTACAGGCTTCATGTAAGAGAGCAGAACATACTAACTGGTGAAGACATGGAGTGGAGTGAGGATAGTCTTCTCATATGGACAAGCTTGGAGAATGGTTCTACTTTTTATCTACTATTATCTCCATCCCTTACTTCACCCTCTGTCCTGGGAGGGGGGGGGGGGGACAAATTAGAATTGGAAATTAGATGCTAAGGGGAATGAAAGTGGAAGAAGGTTGAGAGCCACTGCACTATTTTAATAACATGACACAGTGCCATTGCAACAGCAGTAATACATATAATATGTGGGAGCAACTAGTAACAATTGTATTGATGGAATAATTAGTACTTTTCTTTTTATAGGACGAGGCGAACAATGAGTTTTTCCTGGAGAATGTTAGAATTTACATACTGGAAGAAGAAGAAGGTAATACAACAAATACATCTTCATACTGTCAGGATATTTTAGCAGCAAAGTGAAAATGTACTTTAAATGAAATAAGGGAACTACACTTAGGCCTCGTACACACGATAGGTTAACCAGAGGACAACGGTCTGATGGACCATTTTCATCGGTCCAAACCGATCGCGTGTGGGCCCCATAGGTTATTTAACCATAGGTTAAAAAAAAGACAACTTGCTTTAAATTTAACCTATGGATTCCTAACCAATGGGAAAAAACGATCGTTAGTAGGCACAACCATCGGTTAAAAATCCACGCATGATCACAATCAAGTTGACGCA
Source organism: Rana temporaria (assembly GCF_905171775.1). NCBI lineage: Eukaryota > Metazoa > Chordata > Amphibia > Anura > Ranidae > Rana > Rana temporaria. The sequence continues at coordinate 482,131,898 of NC_053491.1, read as the reverse complement.
TGCTTGGAAGCATTGAACTTCATTTTTTTTAAGCACGTCGTTGTGTTTTACGTCACCGTGTACTGACACGATCGGTTTTTGGACCGATGGTGTGTAGGCACGACGGACCATCAGTCAGCTTCATAGGTTAACCTATGACAACGGTCCATCAGACCGTTCTCATCGGATGGACTGATCGCGTGTACAAGAAAGGGAGTGTAGAGTGTAGTCCAAAGTACCACAAGTACAGCCACAGGGATTTAGTATTTTTTTAATATGTTTTCTTTATATGTGTCTTGTATGTATTACACCATTTACACATATACCCGTTTGGGTTTGTTTAAATTATGGGTAGGATTACATTATACGAATATCGAGCACATGCATATATTTTTACATATTTTTCTTTTTATATATATATTTTAAATATAATAAATATATATATACTGGTATATATCTCTATCTCATCGATTTCACTACATGTGGTCCATTCAATTCGATTTAATCTAATGGATTTATTTGATTTATTTCGTTTAACAACGGGCCACGGTCTGCATCTTAAACATTGATCACTATTATATATATATCTACATATATACACAATGGGGCTGATTTACTATTATCAGTGCGCTGCGCTGGTTCATGCCTTAATTAGTGCGCCGGGTGAAGCCTTAATTAGGCGCATGAACCAGCGTAGCAGCCGGCGCATCGCAAGTAATATGTAAAGCCGCCGCCGAACTCCCTATAGAAGTCTATGGGAGAAATCAAACGTGTTCATATTAAAGGCTATTATGCAAGTTTTGTCCTAAAAAGTGTTTGGGGACCTGAGTCCTGCCCCAGGGGACATGTATCAATGCTTTTTTTATTTTTTAAAACGGACGTTTTTTCGGGAGCAGTGAAATTAATAATGCTTAAAGTGAAACAATAAAAGTGAAATATTCCTTTAAATTTCGTACCTGGGGGGGGGGGGTTGAAATGTCATCATGTGAAATAGCGCATTTTTCCTGCACTTAGAATTGTCTCTGCACAAAATGACATTCAGAAGGGAAAAAAGGCATTTAAAATTCACTTGCGGCTATAATGAATTGTCGGCTCCCAGCAATTCTGACAGGATTCATTCATAAAAAAAAAAAAAAATGCGTGGGGGTTCCCCCAATTTCAATTACCAGGCCATTCAGGTCTGGTATGGATATTAAGGGGAACCCCGCCGTAAAAAAAAAAAGACGTGAGGTTCCCCCCAAATATCCATACCAGGCCCTTCAGGTCTGATGTGGATTTTAAGGGGAACTCCACCCCAAATAAAAAAAAAATGGCGTGGAGTCCCCCCAAAAATCCACACCAGACCCTTATCCGAGCACGTTAAGTGTGCGCCCCCCCCCCCCTCCTGAACCGTACCAAGCCACATGCTCTCAACATGGGGAGGATGTCCCCATGTTGATGGGGACAAGGGCCTCATCCCCACAACCCTTGCCCGGTGGTTGTGGGGGTCTGCGGGCAGGGGGCTTATCAGAATCTGGAAGACCCCTTTAACAAAGGGGACCCCAGATCCCGGCCCCCCCCATGTGAATTGGTAATGGGGTACATTGTACCTCTACCATTTCACAAAAAAAAACTGACAAAAGTGTTAAATGACAGTAGCCGGTTTTTTGACAAATCTTTTATTAATATCTTCTTTTCTTCTCCTTCTTTCATTCGGGTTTTTTCCTCCATCTTCCTCTGCTTCTTTCTTGGGACTTCTTGTCCGCATCTTGCCCGGCGTCTTCTCCCATCTTCTTCTCCTTCTGTCGGCCTTCTCGTCCCCCATCTTGCTTCTTCTTCCTCTGCTTCTTTCTTGGGTCTTCTCATCCGCATCTTGCCCGGCGTCTTCTCCCATCTTCTTCTCCTTCCGTCGGCCTTCTCGTCCACATCTTCTTTTTCTTTCCCGGACACTGCGCTTGAAATTGAATTCACTGCCGTGTGCCGCTCCTGGGACCCCGCCCCCCTCTGACGCCACAAGTAAACTCATTAGAAAGTCATGTGCGTCAGAGGGGGGCGGGGTCACAGAGCGTCACACGGTGGGGAATTCTATTTCAAGCGCGCCGTCCGGAGAAGAAGAAGCCGCCGCACTATGCGGACGAGCTTCCAATTGAATTCCCCGCCGTGTGACGCTCATGTCACCCCGCCCCCCTCTGACGCACAACCACACGCGGACTTTCATATGAGTTTACCTGTGGCGTCAGAGGGGTGCGGGGTCATAGGAGCAGCACACGGCGGGGACTTCAATTTCAAGCGCAGCGTCCAGAACAAACAAGAAGATGCTGGACGAGTAGGCCGACGGAAGGAGAAGAAGATGGAAGAAGACGCCGGTCAAGATGCGGACGAGAAGTCCCAAAAAGAAGCAGAGGAAGATGGAGGAAGAAACCCGAATGAAAAAAGAAAGAAAAGAAGAAGTGCAGAAAAGAATTGTCAAAAATCGGCTACTGTCATTTTTTACATTTTTGTCACTTTTTTTTGGTGAAATGGTAGGGGTACCCCATTACCATTTCACACAGGGGGGGGGGGGGCGGGATCTGGGGGTCCCCTTTGTTAAAGGGGTCTTCCAGATTCTGATAAGCCCCCCGCCCGCAGACCCCCACAAAAAAGGGTTGTGGGGATGAGGCCCTTGTCCCCATCAACATGGGGACATCCTCCCCATGTTGAGGGCATGTGGCCTGGTACGGTTCAGGAGACGGGGGGCCGCACTGTCCCCCCCTCTTTTCTGCGGCCGGCCAGGTTAACGTGCTCGGATAAGGGTCTGGTGTGGATTTTTGGGGGGACTCCACGTCATTTTTTTTAATTTGGGGTGGAGTTCCCCTTAAAATCCACACCAGACCTGAAGGGCCTGGTATGGATACTTGGGGGGACCCCCACATCTTTTTTTTTTTTTTGGACGGCGGGGGTTCCCCTTATTATCCATACCAGACCTGAAGTAATTGCCTGGTAATTGAATTTGGGGGGACCCCCACGTTTTTTTTATTTTTTAGTTTTAATGAGCAATGACTGTATTCTTTATAGCCATTAATACTTTTAAATTACTTTTTTTTTCACTTCAGAAATTACATCTTGTACAGGGACAGTTCTAAGCACAGGAAACATGCGCTTCACAGGCATGTTATACCCCCCTCCCCACCCTGTATGAAATTTGAAGGAATATTTCACTTTTATTGTTTCACTTTAACCACTTTCATACCGCGCCTATTCTGGCACTTCTCTCCTTCATGTAAAAATTATGTTTTGTTCCTGGGAAATTACTCAGGACCCCCAAACATTATATATATATTTTTTAGCAGACACCCTATGGAATAAAGTGGTGGTCATTTTTTTTTTTGTTTCCAACGGTATTTGCGCAATAATTTTTCTAACGCCTTTTTTTTGGGCCCAAAAAAAAAAAGGTTTCATGAATTAAAAAATAACAAAGCAGTAAAGTTATACCAATTTTTAGGGATAATGTGAAAGATGATGTTACACCGAGTAAATAGATACCTAACTTGTCACGCTTTAATATTGCGCACACTCATGGAATGGCGCCAAACTTCGGGAATTAAAAATCTCCATAGGCGATGCTTGATTTTATTTTAGAGGTTACCAGTTCAGACTTACAGAGGAGGTCTAGGGCTAGAATTATTGCTCTCGCTCTAACGCACGCGTCAATACCTCACATGTGTGGTTTGAGCGGTGTTTACATATGTGGGCGGGACTTACATGCATGTTCGCTTCTGAGTGCGAGCTCCTAGGGACAGGGGCGTTTTAATTTTTTTTTTCTTTTTTTACGTAATATTTATATTTTTGCACTTTTTTGTCCCTTTTTTTTTGGATCACTTTTATTCCTATTACAAGGAATGTAAACATCCCTTGTAATAGGACTAGTGTGTGACAGGTCCTCTTTATGGAGAGAGGCGGGGTCAAGACCCCACATCTATCCTCCAGGCTGTAAAGCATGAGATCGGAAAAAAAAACACTGATCTCATCCTTTCAGCTGCGATCATGTTCGTTCAGCACAGTGGTGTAGTGGATAGTACTTTCACCTAGCAGCAACAAGGGTCGCTGGTTTAGGTTTCTATTTACTCGGTGTAACATCATCTTTCACATTATCACAACAAATTGGGCTAACTTTACTGTTTTGTTATTTTTTAACTACTTGAGCCCCGGACCATATTGCTGGTCAATGACTGGGCCCGTTTTTGCGATTTGGCACTGCGTCGCTTTAACAGACAATTGCGCGGTCGTGCGACGTTACATAGTTACATAGTTAGTCAGGTTGAAAAAGGACACAAGTCCATCCAGTTCAACCACACAAAATAAAAAAACAAAATAAAAAACACAGTAAAATCCTATACCCACAGTTGATCCAGAGGAAGGCAAAAAACCCCAGCAGAGCCTGATCCAATTTGCTACAGCAGGGGAAAAAAATCCTTCCTGATCCCCCGAGAGGCAATCGGATTTACCCTGGATCAACTTTACCTACAAATCTTAGTACTCAGTTATATTCTGTACATTTAGGAAAGAATACAGGCCTTTCTTAAAGCAATCTACTGATCTGGCCAGAACCACCTCTGGAGGGAGTCTGTTCCACATTTTCACAGCTCTTACTGTGAAAAAACCTTTCCGTATTTGGAGGTGAAATCTCTTTTCCTCTAGACGTAAAGAGTGCCCCCTTGTCCTCAGTGTTGACCGTAAAGTGAATAACTCAACACCAAGTTCACTGTATGGACCTCTTATATATTTGTACATGTTGATCATATCCCCCCTTATTCTCCTCTTCTCAAGAGTGAATAAATTCAGTTCCTCTAATCTTTCCTCATAGCTGAGCTCCTCCATGCCTCTTATCAGTTTGGTTGCCCTTCTATGCACTTTCTCCAGTTCTCCGATGTCCTTTTTGAGAACTGGTGCCCAAAACTGAACTGCATATTCCAGATGAGCAAAAGAACAAAAGCTGGACAGCCGCACTCCAAAATTTTCTTTAAAAGAGATGTCTTTATTTTCAACTGTGCATACAGTCACTGCAAGCCCACAAAAATCAGTATGGCCAACGTTTCGCACTGGCGTCAGTGCTTAGTCATGGCTAGCAAGGTTCACACTACAAATGAAATATATACACAAAACATACAATCATGTGATGAAAAGCCCTGCCTACAGCATGAAGATACGACAATGAAGATAAAAAAATATAAAAATAGAAATACCCATAAAATTACTTATAAAGTTTCTCAAAATCAGACCACAACATATATGTATAGGTATAGTCTCAATTAAAAAATAAGAAATAATTATAATAAAAAATTCTCTATTATGTGTATACATGTACATATATATATATATATATATATATAGAAGCGCTCTGATCCGTGGTCATTTAGTGACTCAAAAATGCATAAGTTATTGGAATAAATTAATTAGTGAAGCCAAAATAGACTTATTTTAGGGAATAAACTGTGAAATAGCAAAATCAAATAATAAATTGATGGGAGAATCGCTACATGAATGGACATTAAGTTAAAGTTCAATAGTGAGTAAGACCTTATAATGAATGAGTCAGTGAAAACAAAATCATATGGATATGATGTGCGTGAACATCATGCAGGTAATGACAACATCTGTTAACCTCCTGGGCGGTGTTCCCGAGTCTGACTCGGGGTGAGATTTTTGGGCTAGGATCGGTAACCCCGAGTCAGACTCGGGCTCGCCTCGCTGGATGTACAGGGAGTTTTACTTACCTTGTCCCTGGATCCAGCGATGCCACCGCGCTGTGTGAGCGAGCAGGACCTCGCTCGATTCACACAGTGCCTCCGTGTGACGCTGATCTCCGTTCCCTGCGACGTTACGACGCACGGGGACGGAGAACGGCGCCAAATTCAAAAAAGTAAACAAACACTATACATACAGTATACTGTAATCTTATAGATTACAGTACTGTATGTAAAAAAAACACACCCCCCTTGTCCCTAGTGGTCTGTCCTGTGTCATGCATGTCATTTTATATAATAAAAACGTTTCTTTCTCCCTGCAAACTGTAGATTGTCCATAGCAACCAAAAGTGTCCCTTTATGTCAAAAATAGTTTTAGATCAGCTAAAAAACAGCGATAATAAATTATAATCACTTGCAGAATTGTGCGATAGCAATTTGTGGGGAAATTCGTCATAAAAAAATAAAAATAATGACAGCAACAATTCTGCAACTGAGCAAATTTCAGTGATTTTGATTTGATTACATTATATTATTATTTGTTATAATTATTTATAATTATTTATTATATTATAATTTATAATTTTGTTTTAAAAAAAATGTCATACCCGGGATGCCTATTAGAAGCTTGTTTGGTCAGATTTAAGTGAGTTATTTCTAAAAATGACAGACCTACAATATAAAACGCCAAATTTCCTTGCAAATAATGGTACCGCTTTCAGCATGTTTTTTCTGAAAGAATCATACCGCCAGGGAGGTTAAGATGCCTTGCCCAATAAATGTGATCGTGATGAACATGGTAACGGTTATTTTACCATTAGGTAGATGATGATCTAGTGCAAAAGTCTGAGGTCAAGTGTGGTAATGTGCAATCGATCTGTCTAAATATTTATCCATTCGGAGGTCTAATACATGAATGTAAGAGTATACATAATAAAGAAGCTGGTTATGCTCTGAAAGAGCAGACCAGCGACCATATACATATAAGTGTTGTTTTTTTTTGTTTTTTTTATATATATATTTTTTTATTTATTATCCGGTTAAGGAACTGTGTGAGTGACCTCGCACAAGTAAAGAGTGTGAATAGACATCTCTATACGTTAAAAAGACATAATAGTCGCGAGGGCAAATGTAAATAAGAATACAAGCAAGTATGGATATGATCCTGCATGAAAGTCCGGTGTCAATCATCGATATTAAAAATAAAAATAAAAAGATTATTATACCGAACCGGACAATCAATTGGATCTTATAAGGAACGGGGCTAGCACATGAATAGAAAAGAAATTCAAACAGATAAATAAACAAGTGCGCAAAAAGCCCGAGAACCTGTGCAATGGTGTGGCACCTGGTTATATATGACAAGGGACAAGGGTCGACATAAGTCAAACTGTCTATAATGGTACCTCATCAGCCATACAATGAAACCAGTATAGCATACTGCTCCTAAAACCCAGGGAAAAAATAAAGAAAAAGGAAACAAAGATTAAAGAGGTATAAAAACGCAAAATTGCGAATAGGTAGATCTAAAATAGGTTTTTATATAGTATATGTATAATGAGGGACGAATACAATACCCATATGAATATGGGATGTGTAACATAGATTGTATAGAAATGTGTATGCTTCATAATGAAGCGCTAATTGAACCTAGGGGTGGGGGGGGATATATTATGAGAGGTAGATGAAAAATGATGCAGGATGCACTAATAATATTGGTGAAGGTGAAGCTGTGTAATGTGTCTCCAATTACAGTAGAAGAAGACTTGTATATGTTATCACCTCCAGATATGGCATCAATCCAACCGCTAATGCCTGATTAAAAATAATGTTTAATGCATAACCTGCATGTTCACCCGACAAAAAACCCCCCCCTCCCAAAACCCCCGTAGAGCCCTCGTACCCTGTATATTAACAGGCCACACGAGAACCCATATATTAATTTATGGTGTCTTGATCAAAATTATTACCAAGAGCCATATGGTGACCCGTCTGTTCGTGAATGAGATATGCAAAGTATGGACAGTGCAAAGGTGAGCAAAATTGCATAATTATGTAAATATGAATGTAGTCTCAAACTTAAATTGGGGGAGTTACACTGAAACCCGTATGGTAGCCCACCTGCCGAAATAAACTGCAGGTGAGCAGCAAGTGGGTAATGTAAATGAGTTTACCATTAACAACTTGGGTGTAAACCATAGGAACAAGTAATAGAGCCTCAACAAATCAAAAAAGACACTTTGTGTTCCCACAAGATGACAAGTATAATATTGGGTGTGGGAACATGGTTATGTACGTGTGATGATAAATACATTAGAAAAAGAGGACAAAAACAGTGAGTATGCCAAGCAGAGGGGAGGGGGGGGGGAGAGAGATGTTACTCTCAATCATGGAAATGGGAAACATCCCAATCAAAGTTGAGGCCCCAAGGCTGTCTAGAATTGAGGTGAAATATCCAATATACCTCCCGTTTACAAAGAAGTTTGAATCTGTCCCCCCCTCTAACCGGACACACAATCCTCTCAATACCCTGTATGGACAGGCTGGAAATGTTTTTGTCATGTACGTTGTTCCAGTGCCTGGCTACATTGGTATTGTGATTTTTGTCAATGTCGTACAGATGGTCACTGAGTCTGTCACGTAGTCTTCTAATGGTCCTACCAACATATTGGACATTGCAGATGTTGCAAGTAATTACATAAACCACAAACTTATTGTTGCAGTTTATGTATTGCTTAATGTAAAAATTTCTGCCACTGGAGCATGACCGTATAACTTTACCAGCTCCTATTAGGGGGCAGTATCTGCACCCATTGGTGCCGCACTTGAAGGTGCCCACAAAGTCCAACCAAGTTGAAGAAGTGGGTTTGGACTCAAAGAGACTAGGTGAGAGAACCCCCCCCCAATGTGGGGGCTCGACGACTGACCGTCTTAATACCCTTCGACAGAATGGATGTGTAAGACGCATCACTATACAGTACAGGCAAATATTTGATAATGATCTGCTTAATTTTGTAAAATTCCATACTGTAAGAGGTAGAAAAGATCGGAGCTGGCTCATTGTTCATGGAGTTGGGAGATCTAGATCTAGATCTCCTGTTGTCCAAAAGTGAGTCTCTTGGAATGGCATTAACCCTACGAAGGGCATTGTTGACCACAGTGGCAGAGTATCCCCTGTCTTTAAACCTATGAGCCATTTCAAGAGCTTCACTCGTAAAATCCACAGGTGAGGTGCAAAGTCTTTTCAGGCGAAGGAACTGCCCATAGGGGATACTATTAATAGTATGCGGAGGGTGAGATGAGTCAGCTCGTAGCAGAGCATTACCTGCAGTACTCTTTCTGAATAAACTTGTGGAAATAATACCATCAGCCCCAGTGAGTTTTAGATCTAAGAATTCAATGGTAGTAGGTTGTAGGTTACCTGTAAACCGAAGATTGAGCTCATTGTCATTGAGATAAACTAGCCACTCATCTAGATCTGCAGACTCGTCGGAAATGACGAGGAGCAGATCGTCGATGTAGCGACAGTAGATGACTGTATCTGAACGACGGGGGCTGGTACCCCCAAAGATGCGGGACTTTTCCCACCATCCCATGTACAAATTGGCCAGGGAAGGTGAGAACTTAGCCCCCATGGAAGCCCCGCACCTCTGGAGGTAGAAGACCCCGTCGAACATAAAGAAATTGTGCGTTAACAAATATTTAAGAGCCAAAACAATGAACTCCTGTAAGACTAATGAATAGTGACCCGACTCTTTCAAAAAGTGAGATACTGCCTGTAAACCTAGATCATGCGGGATGCTAGAGTAGAGACTGCATACATCGTAACTCATCCATCTGTAACCATGTTGCCATGGAACCCCCGACAATTTGCACAAAAGATGTTTGGTGTCTCTTAGGTAACCAGGAAGAGCAGACACAAGTGGCTGCAGCCGGCCATCCACCCACTCACCGAGGCGCTCGTTGAGCGACCCGATGCCTGCCACAATCGGTCTACCAGTTAAGGGAACTAGTCCCTTGTGGATTTTTGGCAGATGGTGGAAGACCGGCATTATGGGATATGCTGGGATAAACATTTTACTATCAGCTTCAGAAAAAATGCCTGCGGCTACCCCCCTGTCTAGAAGAGAAACCAAGTCTTTTGTAAACTCCATAGTGGGATTACTTTTGAGACATGTGTAAGTGGATGTGTCAGATAATTGTCGGATGGCTTCTGATCTATAAAGGCAAGAGTCCATGACAACCACCGCCCCCCCCCCTTATCCGCATTTCGGATCACTACATCCTTATCAGAGCTCAAGGACATCAAAGCCTTTTTCTCGAGCTGTGTTAAGTTGGAGGAGTGTGGGACATTAAGGCAGCTGTGAGCCAGATGAGTCAGGTCTCTCTCCACTAACTTCTGATATAGATCGAGTTCACTGCCCCTGGACCCTAGTGGATAGAATCGAGATTGTAATTTAAAAGGTATAGAAATCAAATCATCCACAGGATCCACGGGGCAGGGGTCCGATTCAATGAGTAAATCAGTTAGGTCTTGAAGACCACAAACATCCTTAAACAGAATAGGAGAAGAGACCAACTCACCCAGCTCCAAGCTGCTTCCTGATGAACTGACTTCGTCTATAGGTGGCTTGAAAAAATGTTTCTTAAGGGTTAATTTTCTTGCAAATCTATTAACGTCCAATATGGTACCAAACAAGTTAAAATGGTTGGACGGACAAAAGTTCAAGCCTTTTGATAGTAGATGGAGTTCATCTGGGTTTAAGTCTCTTTTAGAGATGTTGATAACGTTGTTGGTTATTTCCTTCTGTTTCCCCGTAAAGCGTATGGGGTGCGTGTAGCCTTTGGATCTCTTGCCTCCCCTTCTTGTCTTTTTATGATGGGTTTTCGCTTCTTTGTGTCCTTGGTTCCGTGAGGGTGTCCATTGGGTTGTATATCATCGTCCGACAACGGACTTGGTGTTAGTGCGGGACGGTCCGGAGATGATTCGGATCCGGATGTAACCAAAGTGTCATATGCGACATCGTGCTCGATGTCGGAAAAGCTCACCTTCTTTGCTCTATTCTTGCGAGGGCGTCTGGACTGAAAAGGAACATGCGTGCGTAATATAAACTTTATTGCTCTCGTAGTCGGCACGGTCTCTCAGATGAGGTCTTACTAATGATTTGTACAGGGGCAACATTATATCTCTGTCTCTGGAGTCCATACCTCTCTTAATACAAGAAAAGACTTTGCTCACTTTGGAAACCGCAGCTTGGCATTGCATGCCATTATTGAGCTTATGATCAACTAAAACCCCCAGATCCTTCTCCACTACAGATCCCCCCAGTTGTACTCCCCCTAGTATGTATGATGCATGCATATTCTTAGCCCCCAAGTGCATAACTTTACATTTATCTACATTAAACCTCATCTGCCACTTAGTCGCCCAATTAGACAGAGCATTGAGGTCGGCTCCCAAACAAAATTGGCGACCTTTTTTTCCCCACAAAGAGAGCTTTCTTTTGGTGGTATTTTATCACCTCTGCGTTTTTTTTTGGAGCTATAAACAAAAATAGAGCGACAATTTAAAAAAATAAAGAATATTTTTGACTTTTTGCTATAATAAATATCCCCAAAAATATATATATATATATAAAAAACCTTTTTTTCCCCCTCAGTTTAGGCTGATACGTATTCTTCTACATCTTTTTGGTTCCAAAAAATCGCAATAAGCGTTTATTGATTGGTTTGCGCAAAAGTTATAGCGTCTACAAAATAGGGGTTATTTTTATGGCATTTTTATTAATCTTTTTTTTTTTACTAGTAATGGCGGCGATCAACGATTTTTATCGGTACTGCGACATTATGGCGGACACATCGGACACTTTTTTGGGACCATTGGCATTTTTATAGCGATCAGTGCTATAAAAATGCATTGCTTACTATAAAAATGCCACTGGCAGGGAAGGGGTTAACACTAGGGGGCGAGGGAGGGGTTAATTATGTTCCCTGGGTGTGTTCTAACTGAAGGGGTTGGGACTGACATGGGTAAATGACAGATCGCTGTTCATGAAGGGGAACTCCAGACCAAAAAAAAAAAAAAACGTGGGTTCCCCTTAAAGGGTTAAACCAGCGTGGGGTTCCCCCCAGATCCAGACCAAGCCCTTATCCCAAGCACGGTCTGGCCAGACAGGAATGGGGATGGGGACGAGCGAGCGCTTCCCCCCTCCTGAGCCGTACCAGACCGCATGCCCTTTAACATGGGGGAGTGTGTGCTTTGGGGGATGGGGGCACTGCCCCCCCACCCCAAAGCACTCTTGTCCCCATGTCGATGGGGACAAGAGCCTCTTCCCGACAACCCTAGCCATTGGTTGTCAGGGTATGCGGGCGGGGGCTTATCGGAATCTGGGAGCCCCTTTAATAAGGTAGCCCCCAGATGCCGGCCCCCCACCCATGTGAATGAGTATGGGGTACATCGTACCCCTACCCATTCGCCTGGGGGGAAAATGTAAAGTAAAAAAAACACACCACACAGATTTTTTAAATAATTTATTAGTCAGCTCCGGGGCCCCCCTTTCTTCTTTAAGCTCTTTCACAAGGGGGGTGTCTTCTCTCTTCTGCCGGGGCCCTGGCCTTCGCCTATTTCTGCAGGGGGAGGGTGCCACCCCCCGGGGCCCCCCAACCCCTTTAAGATCTTTTACATTAGGGGGGGCCGCTGGCTTTCTCCGTTTTCTGCCGGGGGAGTGCGCCATCCGCCGGGCTTCTCCGGTGCCTTCCGCCGGGGCCCCCCCAACCCCTTTAAGCTCTTTTACATTAGGTGGGGCATCCGGGCTTCGCCGACTTCTGCCGGGGGAGGGCGCCATCCATCGGCCTTCTCCGGTGCCTTCCGCCGGGGCCCCAGTCTTCTTCCTCGTTTTCTGCCAGGGGTGTACCGACCCCCCCGGTCTTTTCTCTGCTGTCTTGTTCCCTCTTCTGCCTGGCTCCTCTGCGGAGCCCAGGGTTTTCTTCTCTGTTCCCTCTTCTGCCTGTCTCCTCCGCGGAGCCCAGGGCTTTCTTTCCGCTTTCTTCTCTGTTCCCTCTTCTGCCTGTCTTGTCTCCTCCAGGGAGCCCGGGGCTTCTCTCCGCTGTCTTCTTCCTTCTTCTCTTCCAGCGATGTTGACACGACGAGCGCTGCTGCTGTAATGCCATCTGAGCGGTGCGCATCGACTTATATAGGCATAGGGCATGGTCACTGGGTGATGCCACCCTGCGACCCCAACCTTTGTGACATCACATTCCCATCATGCCCCGGGAATGTGATGTCACAAAGGTTGGGGTTGCAGGGTGGCATCACCCGGTGACCACGCCCTATGCCTATATAAGTCGATGCGCACCGCTCAGATGGCATTACAGCAGCAGCGCTCGTCGTGTCAACATCGCTGGAAGAGAAGAAGGAAGAAGACAGCGGAGAGAAGCCCCGGGCTCCCTGGAGGAGACAAGACAGGCAGAAGAGGGAACAGAGAAGAAAGCGGAAAGAAAGCCCTGGGCTCCGCGGACTGCTCAGACGGCATTACAGTTCGGCTTTTCACGTGCGCCGACTCTAGCTGTGCAATCACAGCTACGCTGCTTGGGATTTACCAAGATTTTCCCAGCGTAGTGAGTCGGCGTGTGTGAAATGACGTATTTGCCCCGCACGCATGTGCAGTATGCAAATAAACCTCCCAGAGGTTTATTCCTACTTGCGGCGTGGGAGCCAGCGCAGAGCCGCCTCCTCGCGATGGGGTAAAAGCTGTTATAGAAGCGACGGGGATCCAACTTGGCTTCCCGCCAATTCTAGCCACGGCGTCTGGTATGAATCATGAGGGGGAACTTCACGCCAAATTTTAAATAAAAAAACGGCATGGGTTACCCCCCAGGGGCATGCCAGGCCCTTAGGTCTGGTATGGATTGTAAGGAGAACCCCCCTACACTGAAAAAACGGTGTGGGGGTCCCCTACAATCCATACCAGACCCGTATCCAAAGCACGCAGCCCGGCCGAACAGGAAAGGAGTGGGGATGAACGAGCGCCCCCTCCTGAGCCGTACCAGGCCGCATGCCCTCAACATAGGGGGGGGTTGGGTGCTCTGGGGCAGGGGGGCGCCCCACCCCAAAGCACCCTGTCACCATGTTAAGGACAGGGCCTCTTTCCGACAACCCTGGCCGTTGGTTGTCAGGGTCTGCGGGCGGGGGGCTTATCGAGCCCTATATAAATCATCACGCACCGGACACCCGGCATTAAAGCGGGAGGAAACGACGCGTCAACATCTGAAGAAAAGAAGAAGGCTGAAGACCGCAAAGAAGAGCGCGCTGCACTGCCGCTAGTAATTGAGCTAAAAAGAAGATAGCGGCGGCCAGCCCCGAAGAAGGCATCGGAGAGCGAGCGGGAGAAGAACCCGGGGAGCGCCGAGACAACAGTGGAGAAGATGGAAGAAGACCCCCCGGAGAGCGGAGAAGACCCCCGGAGCTGACTAATAAATTATTTTAAAATTGTTTATTTTTATCGACAGTTTGCCTCCAGGTGAATGGGTGTACCCCATATTCATTCACCTGGGGTGGAGGGCCGGTATCTGGGGGCCCCCTTATTAAAGGGGGCTCCCAGATTCCGATAAGCCCCCCACCCGCAGACCCCGACAACCAACAGCCAGGGTTGTCGGGAAGAGGCCCTGTCCTTATCAACATGGGTACAGGGTGCTTTGGGGTGGGGGGCTGCAGGGCGCCCCCCTGCCCCAGAGCTTCCAACCCCCCCATGTTGAGGGCATGTGGCCTGGTATGGCTCAGGAGGGGGGGCGCTCGCTCGTCCCCACTCCATTCCTGACCGGCCGGGTGGCGTGCTTTGGATACGGGTCTGGTATGGATTGTAGGGGGACCCCTATGCCGGTTTTTCGGCATAGGGGGGTTCTCCTTACAATCCATACCAGAGCTAAGGGCCTGGTATGCCCCTGGGGGGAAACCCATGCCGTTTTTTTATTTAAAATTTGACGTGGAGTTCCCCCTCATGATTCATACCAAACGCCGCGGCTAGAAGTGGCGGGAATCCAAGTCGGATCCCCGTCGCTTCTATGATGCGCTCGCTGGAATGTGCTTTTTCTATCCTAGTGAGTACGAGATGTCGGCACCATGTCGCCGAGAATCAGCGCGATGACGTTGTGCTGGAAACACATTCTCGGTGACAGGTGCTGTTCTAATTTTGGGTTGTGTCGGACTTAATTAGGTAACTAATATTCTCACGCTGTGCACATGGGCCTCGATAGGTTTGAAGGCTCCTGGTGCCCAGTATATATACCCATCTTAACTCCCACACACCCCAGCTATGAGTAAGCATCAATTTTAGATGTGAAACGCGTCAGGAATTTGTCCCTGAACGTCCACTTCGTTTTTTCTACAATAAATTGGCCTAACCAGAGTGCGGCAGTCCAGGGTGATTTTTTCTTTCTCAGGGATATAGTACCAAACAAAATGAACTAAACAATCAAGTCTAAAAAATTACAAAAGTTTATTATAGAAAAAAAAAATGTTAACACAATGAATAAGCAACCTCCACCTTCTACCAACTAAAATAAAGACAATGTTGTCTCGCCAAAATAAACATCTAGACAACATCCATGCATCCATTCATCCATGCACATACAGTTGCAATAAAAAGTATGTGAACCCTTTTGGAATGATATGGATTTCTGCACAAATTGGTCATAAAATGTGATCTGATCTTCATCTAAGTCACAACAATAGACAATCACAGTCTGCTTCAACTAATAACACACAAAGAATTACATGTTACCATGTTTTTATTGAACACCCCATGTAAACATTCAAAGTGCAGGTGGAAAAAGTATGTGAACCCTTGGATTTAATAACTGGTTGAACCTCCTTTGGCAGCAATAACTTCAACCAAACATTTCCTGTAGTTGCAGATCAGACGTGCACAACGGTCAGGAGTAATTCTTGACCATTCCTCTTTACAGAACTGTTTCAGTTCAGCAATATTCTTGGGATGTCTGGTGTGAATCGCTTTCTTGAGGTCATGCCACAGCATCTCAATCGGGGTGAGGTCAGGACTCTGACTGGGCCACTCCAGAAGGCGTATTTTCTTCTGTTTAAGCCATTCTGTTGTTGATTTACTTCTATGCTTTGGGTCGTTGTTGTCCTGTTGCATCACCCATCTTCTGTTGAGCTTCAGCTGGTGGACAGATGGCCTTAAGTTCTCCTGAAAAATGTCTTGATAAACTTGGGAATTCATTTTTCCTTCGATGATAGCAATCCGTCCAGGCCCTGGCGCAGCAAAGCAGCCCCAAACCATGATGCCCCCACCACCATACTTCACAGTTGGGATGAGGTTTTGAGGTTGGTGTTTTGCCAGTACTGCTGTGGAACATCCAGGTGCTCTTGTGCACACTAAACGTGCAGCAATGTTTTTTTTGGACAGCAGTGGCTTTCTCTGTGGTATCCTCCCATGAAATCCATTCTTGTTTAGTGTTTTACGTATCGTAGATTCGCTAACAGGGATGTTAGCATATGCCAGAGACTTTTGTAAGTCTTTAGCTGACACTCTAGGATTCTTCTTCACCTCACTGAGCAGTCTGCGCTGTGCTCTTGCAGTCATCTTTACAGGACGGCCACTCCTAGGGAGGTTACCAGCAGTGCTGAACTTTCTCCATTTATAGACAATTTGTCTTCCAGTGAACTGAAGAACAGCAAGGCTTTTGGAGATACTTTTATAACCCTTTCCAGCTTTATGCAAGTCAACAATTCTTAATCGTAGGTCTTCTGAGAGCTCTTTTATGCAAGGCATCATTCACATCAGGCAATGCTTCTTGTGAAAAGCAAACCCAGAACTGGTGTGTGTTCTTTATAGGGCAGGGCAGCTGTAACCAACACCTCCAATCTCATCTCATTGATTGGACTCCAGTTGGCTGACGCCTCACTCCAATTAGCTCTTGGAGATGTCCTTAGTCTAGGTGTTCACATACTTTTTCCACCTGCACTATGAATGTTTACATGGTGTGTTCAATAAAAACATGGTAACATTTATTTTTTTGTGTGTTTATTAGTTTAAGCCGACTGTGATTGTCTATTGTTGTGACTTAGATGAAGATCAGATCACATTTTATGACCAATTTGTGCAGAAATCCATATCATTCCAAAAGGGTTCACATACTTTTTATTGCAACTGTATCATAAATCATAGAGGTATTAGATGGGGGGACTGGGTACACCATCCACTAGTAACTGAATGGTCGGGCAGGTATACTGGCCCAGGAGTTGCAGTGAATGCAATAGTTAATGTCCAGGGAGCTGTGGACCAAAGCAGGGATGGTAGTGCAAAAAATTAAGAAAAGTTGAGGTACTATAGGGCTGCTCAACTGGTACAACTATATCAAATTTTCTCTGACATACCAACTTGACTGGGTAAAGTTGGAGGCGTAGGCTAGTCCCTCACTGCCTGTAAAACTGTGGCTGTGGCTTCCGTCAAGAGAACGCCGGGCTATTCTGAGTCCTCCTTTATCCCACTCCCTGCGTCTCTGGGACACGGTGTGCAAATTATACCCGCTGAAATCTTCCCATTCCACTGTGCCCCCCTATACTCAATAACCTGCACTTTCCTTCAGGACAGAATCCCCAACAATTTACATGGTGGGTTAACAAAGGCCTTTACAGGATAACTGTAACAGCTTTGGTGAACGGAGTGAACCACAACTGCGGTAGCAAGGATTTCAATGCTCTTCTTTATGTGAGAATTCAGTATTGGACCCCAGGCGTCACTCCACACAAACAGGAGTTTGGGGGTTCTCTACATCATCTCTCTCTCACACAAAGAAAGGCGTTGAGCTACTGAGCTTGGACGCATTACAACATGCGACCCGAGCTTAGCGTTTAAAAAATTATAGCATACAGTTAAAGATTCCAATGCACCTCTATATGGTTGATTATCAGTAAGGGACCCCAGGCGTCACTCCATGCAAACAGGAGTTTGCATATCACTTAAACATAGTAATGCATTAGGCCACTAAGGGAGTTGGTATGAGAATACCATCAACCCTTAGCATAGAAAAGTTAGAGCGAACATGTTCAGCAAGTTAGGGCAAGGCCCATAAGCAAATTACACTTATGTCAAGCACGTAGTTAATAGGAGTTGTAAAGACAACTAATAGTTGCATATGAGAGGCAAATATAGCTCAGGTAATAATAGTTGAATTATGAAAAAGAGTAATTACCGCGCTAAAAAATCTGAATAAATGACAAAAAAGTGAGCTGCAACAAATTTGTGATATACACACGTCATTATTTGACGAAACGTGCGTCGGGTAGGAGACGCTCTGACGCGCAGCGTTCCAGTCCACGAGGACGGGTGATTGTACACAGCCGGCCGGCTCCAATTTTAAACGTTTTGATCTTTTGTAAGTGTTACTTTTTATTCTATTAAACCACAAGTTTCTACTGTACGTCACTATTGTTGGATTCATTTTTATTTTCGGTGGTGATTGGTGCCGTGGAATCTGGGGGAGTCTTGATCTGCTGAGGTTGGAGACAGTTCCGTAAAGGCCCTGGCTGGGGTTCAGCCGCATGCCATATAATTATTTTGGTCTTGTAAGCGCATAAGTTTTGCGGTGGTCCCTATTGGTGGTGGTGCTCTCCTCCTAGTGTGTCATTACTTGGTATCTCTCAGCATAAGCGGTACATCACTATGTGATATTCCTTTTTTCTTGGAATTCTATACTCCTTCATCCACTGTGAGGATTCTCATCTCTGATGTTGGCAACAGTTCCAGGTTAAATGCCCTGGCTGGGGTGCAGCCACAAGCTTTCTATAGCTTGCCTTCTGGTAAGCATACATCTTTATCAAAATCATCGGTGGTGGTCTTGCTTAGCATCACAGCATTGTCTATCATTTCACAAATTGATTTCCTTGTCACTTTGAGGACTTATTTTGCATTTTTTTTCTACCATTATATACCTACATTTTTTGATTTTTTTTTTATCCCACCAATATTGAATATTAATTTTTTCAATCTCTCACGTTATTAGCGCAACTTAACCTTTTTTTCATTAATAATAGTTGCATATGAGAGGCAAATATAGCTCAGGTAATTTGTGAGTAGATGTCCCTTTAAGATATTCCTTAGCAAACAGTAATAGGCTTTCCCAAATAGTATGTTAATAGCCACAAGCCATAATGAATAACAGCAATTGCTTTAGGTGGAAAGTATGCAGCAGATCTTTCTATAGTACTACAAGTGACACAATTGCTACTTATCCATTTTTAGGGCTTCAGTGTAGCAAGTAGGGATTCCCTAGTGTAGGGTGTCAGCAAGGAAGGCCTCAAAGGTTGTCCCTGGTAATGGTACTCTGTTGCAGTAAATGCAACAGCACAAATGCAGAAGTTGCAGGCTGGTCAGTTGTTGCAGCATGGAGAGCGATGGCACTATTGTTTGAAGTGTGGCCGAGCTACGGCTGACAATAATAGAACAAGGTTTCTTTGGGCAGTGAATGGCTTTATAGGCAGGTGACAGGTGCAGTGCATAAGCACTGAATCCAACAAACTGCCGATTCGTGGCGCACTTCTGCGTTCCACGGTGGAACGCACGCCGCGCTGGGCGATGACATCATTGCACGGTCGCCGTAACGCACTACAGGGAAGAGACTAGCGCAAGGAGCGCCTGTTACAATAGCACACTTCATAGGTCACAAAAGGGATCAGGCAACAGGCTTATTTCTGGGAAACGTTACAGATGCCCCAGATGGAATCTTTCCATCTACATCAAATTACTCATTCTATAAAATCCCTGGGTACTAATCTGATAGACATAACCACTAGGACCTTGTTTGAAAATAAATGCTTACGTGGACCTGAGTCACGTGGGGGGGATCTTGAAGCTCTATGCCCTCTTCAAAAATCAACAGACTAAACCTTTATGCCAAACAGCATGGGAATCAGATCTAGGTGATACTATAGAGGAGAAGGTTTGGGGGCAGTGGTCGACCTTGGTGCACAAGGGAATTCTCAATACTTCCATGATGGAAGGGAATTACAAGGTGCTGTCCAGGTGGTATCTGGTTTCCGGCGAGGCTGGCGAGATTGTACACTGGCACTTCAGCCCTTTGCTTGAGAGGATGCGGGAAAGAGGGTACTATGTTCCATGTCTGGTGGTCCTGTCCCAAGATCCAGCGCTTTTGAATCAGAATATTCACTCTGGTCTATTCAGTGACAGGACAAAATCTACTTAAAAATCCTAAGACGGCGATGTTTGCGGACCTGCTGGACAAGATCCCTAGACATCTCCAATCTCCAATCTCTCATCTTCTTTATTTTTTTAGCAGCTAAAATTACAATAGCACGAGCATGAAAAACCCCAGTGGTCAGTCTAGGCCTCATGTACACTGCTGCTGGTAAAGAGAGGTTTAGGAGCAGTTGGGCATTTTTTTCAACTTCTCCTGAACTCTCCTCTGTTATATTATGAGTACATGTACACAGGGTCGTTTTTTTTACAGGCGTTTTTCGTTTATGGTTATTTAAAAAAAAAAATATATAAAAGTTTTTCTCTTATCGTCCATGGACGGACACAGCTCCTTAAATCTTGACAAGTGGGTTATGTTCCCTGTTTACAGAAGAGGACTAGGCAGAAACATGTTAAATAGTTAAATACATGTTACATTAACAGAGTTGAACAGCCCCGCCCAGGGGGCGGTCCCTCCAGACATAACCCTCCTCACTGCAGCTTGCAGCCTCAGTTTCGTTCTGCCTAGCAAAGGAGAAGGACGTATGGCTCCCTTTGGGCCCAGCGCCCTGAGGAGAAATTTTATTTTATTTTACATTTTCTTTGAAGAATCTTCTTTCAACTGTCGGCTGAGTGACAGGCTGGATATTATAGATCCTTGTAGTCTACTCAGTCCGACCAGCAAGCGTGGGCACACCTTTGCAAAGAGGCTTGGTCTGCCACGCCATACCCCATGACTCCTGGGGTGGCCGGTGAGCTTTGCTCCGAGGTCCACATATGACTGGGCTGTGGTGTTGTCTCACTCACAGTGGACCGGGCCGACAGCTACCTCCATTGCGGTTGTAGTTATGTCAGGAATGCGTCAGCGAGTCCTCGCTTGGACGGGTAAGTACAGTCCCTCCTGCTTCGGTGGGTTGGTACAGCTGGGCATTCCTGGGGTTCGGGGGTCCCTTCTCCCTTCCCTGCTCCTTTCCCTTGCTGCATTGCTAACATTGCCGCTGTCAGGGGGGAGGGGGCCTTCCTGAGGGGACTGTGTTATCTGGCCTGTGTTTTTTCTTTTTTGTATTGGGCTTTCCTGTGAGGTAAAAAGCCCTGTGATGAGCACAGATGTTTATGATTATACTTCAGCAGACGCTGACTGATTGGTGACACCTGTAACGGTTTTGCTTTTTATGCTGTATCTGTGTCTTATCCTTAAATTAAAAAGCCTGGAAGGCTTTTCCTGTTTAAACACAGGTCCCTGCAAAAGTTACCTCACGGTTCTTTTCCTCTCAGACAGCACTGGGCAGTCTCCTCCTGAGGGAGTCCCCTGGTTACCCCTGGTCAGCGCAGCAAGTGGGTGAGAGGCCCTGAATAGGGCTCTAGGAGCTTTTGTCTATTTGTATGGACAGGTGTGCATATTATAATACACACTTTGTAAATATTGGAGTCAGTATCTGGGTCCTTCCCCACATGCTGGTGGTGGCAGCAGGTGTCTTGGAGTAGTCCTGACCCCTAGTGCTGTATACAACTCACGTAGTGAGCATTTTGCACCAGACAGTGGAGGAGCACCGACTCTCTCCTGAGGTTATTAGGCTAGCGGACCAGCTGGTCCAGGGCCTCATATAGGTCTGTGATGCTTCATTGAATGCTGCGCCCTTGTTATCCAGGGCGTCTGTTTTAGAATGGTTTTATGCACATGGTGGTGTAGTGCTTAACTCCATTACTTGGCAGCAAGAGAGTCATTGGTTCAAATCCAGACACTGACGCCAATCTGCCTGGAGCTTGCATTGTCGCTCCCTGTGTCTGCGTGGTTTCCTTCGGGTACTCCGGTTTCCTCCAAAGGCATGTGTGCATACATCTACATAATATACATACACATTATGTTTGTGTATTATTTAGGGGCAACCCTCCCAGGCCATCAAAGGCCCAGCTGGGGGACTAATCCGTCCCTGGGTGCGTAAGCCGATCACGCCGGCACCCAAATCCTGCCAATGTCCTTCCCTCCCTGTCTCTAGGTGGGAGGGGCGGCTTGCAGGTTCACAATTCGGTGAAACCTCCCTGCTCTCTGACCAGTGGGTCTGCGAGGTGGTCTCTTCGGAGTACTAGATAGGGTTTCCTCCTATCCACAGAACAAAGTTCTTTCCTCGTGTCTTCCTCTCCCGGCCTGTCGGCCTGCCTTGGGCAGTGTGGGATTTGCTAAGCTGCGGGGTAATTTTACCTTTCCCGCAGGACGAGAGTTTTGGGGTTTTCTATGGGCCTCAGGCCCTAAATACCTTTGTGAACGTCGGGTAGTTCCGCATGGAATCCATTTGTTCGGTGGTAGCTGCGCTCCATCCGGGGGATGTCCTGACGTCCTCGGACATCAGGGACGCATACATGCATGTCCCGTTTTGCGCATGTCACAGTGTTTTTTTCTGTGCTTCGTGATGAGAGAAGGGTCTCTGTCAGCCTGTGGCCTTCCCCTTTTGATCTGGAGTCCGCACCATGGGTTTTCAGCTAGGAGCTCGCACTTATCCTAACTTTGTTGGGACAGCGAGGCTTTGCCTCATTGGCTACTTGGACGATTTTCTTTTGAGAGCAGCTTCTGTCTCCGACCTAGTGGATGGGTTATTCCCATTCATACCCTCCGAAGATTCGGGTTGGTGTTAAACGTTTAGGCCAGAAGGTGTAGCTCAGTGGCAGCAAGCCTGCACTCCATGTGTGACCCAGGGTTCAAATCCTGGGCATGCTAGTTTCCGACTCAGCGTTGGAGTATCTAGTGTTGATCCAGACTCCTCGGTGGCAAAGGTCCTTCTTCCCCTGGGGAAATTGCAGGCTCTTCAGTCTGCAGTGAAGGTATTGGCATCACGCAATCGGTTTTCTCTCCGGGCGCCTGCTGGTTCGGGGCCTGTGGGTAGCCTCCTTCAAGGCAGTACTGTATGCCCAGTTCCACACCCTGGTTTTCCAGGGGAAATACTGTCCAGAAGGTAAAAATCCCTTGTCTCTGAAATCATTAGATTCCTGTGCGCCACCTAGTCAGAGTCTCTCTGAGTTGGTGACAGAGATCCCCGACTCTTCGGTCCGGGAAGTTGTTTCTTACTTCCAGTGGTCTGTGTTTATGACGAATGCCAGCTCACGGGTTGTGAACCTGGGGGGTTCACAAAACTGGGGGGGTCCAGTTGGCCCTGAGTCGCTGGACTTGCGTGGACCTACGGCCACACTTCCCTGAATGTGTCTGGTGTCGGTAGCTACCCAGGGTCGGGCCTGGCTAGTGCCTGGTGGGAGACCGCCTGGGAATACCAGGTGCTGTCTACTGTTCATTGTCCTACTATTTTAGGCGATCAGGCTATGCTTCTCCTTATGGTCGACCGATCTGGTTTCAGCCAGACAACGCCACGGCCGTGGCTTCGGTCTACCATCAGGTATGCCGGCAGGCGGACTACTGGAGTCGCCAAATGCTGGACCAGGGCGACTGGTCTTTGTGCTTGGGGTGTTTCGGCTCCCTTGCAGGAGGTGAGCCTCACAGGGCATGGATCTCCTGGCCGCTCGTCTCCGCCGCAAGGGTGTCAAAGTTAGTGGCCAGGTCTAGTGATCTGGTACAGACGCGTCAGTCGCGCTGGTGGCCCTGTGGGGTCTGTATCGGTGATTTTTTGCCGTTCCTCCATGGTAGTTGCTCCCTCGGCCGCTCCACAGAGTGGAGGCTGAGGAGATCCCGATGATTCTAATCGCTCCAGATTGACCTTGGCGTCCTTGGTACGCTGATATCGGGCGCCTGGTAGCAGAGGTACCCTGGCGGTTGCCAGGGCAGGAGGTTCCTCTGTCTCAAGGTCCCATACTTCCTCCTGTTGTACAGTCACTGACTTGCTTAACATGGTTATTGGAAACCAGACTTTAGGTGACCGGGGTCTGTCTGACTCGGTCATCTCAACAGGGCACCGTAGTCTTCTTCCGGAGGATCTACCGTCGCACCTCTCTTGGTGCAAAGGGATGGAGTGACGTCCACGGACATACTCGGTGTCCAGGGTCCTGCTGTTTTTATAGCTTGGAGTAGATCTCAAAATTGCTTAAAGCACCGTTTGGGGGCAGATTTCAGCCTTGGCTGTGTTCTTTAGTGGCCTTTTTGCGGCCCGTTCCCTGGTGGGTCCCCTTTTTTTGTGTGCAGGGGGTTTGTCATATACTTCCCCTCTTGGCCCATCTCTTCCCCCATGAGTTTTGACTCTGGTGCTCTCGGTTCTTCAGGAACCTTCCTTTTGGAAACATCAGAGAGATTTTCTCTTGACACTATCTCAGAAGGTGGCCCCTTTAGTGGCCTTTACCTCTGTTAGAGGGGTTTCTGAGTTGGCGGTCTTGTCTTGCAAGCCGCCATACTTGATCCTCCATAAGGATTAGGTGATGGTGCGCCCGCGACCTTCCCTTCTTCCAAAAGAGGTTTCGACCTTTCATACTTTAGGCGTGGTACGCGCTTTGCGGGTATACCAGCCTACTACGGCTCCGTTTCGGAGCTTCTGACTCTTTTGTGTCGGTGTCTGGTCCACAAAAGGGCCTGGCGGTCTCGTCGACCACCATTTCTCGGTGGATCATGCAGGCCGTCATACAGGCCTATGCTCCTAGGGGCGGGCCCCCCCTTCCGGTCACGGCACTTTCGACCAGGACAATTGGTGCTTCTTGGGTTTTTTTTCCGACATCATGCGTCGGTCTCACAGTTGTGCGAGGCGGCGATTTGCTCGTCCGTTCACGCTTTTTCCAGAATTTACATGGTTGCTGTGAGTGCATCTTATGATGTTTTTTTCAGCCGCTAGTTTAAAGTTGCACCTCCTCTGTTGAGGAGCTCTGCTTGTTTTGGGGTGAAGTTAAAATTTGGTTTTACTGATATATTTCCCACCCCTCATTTTTTGACACTGCTTGGGGACGTCCCACTTGTCAAGATTTAAGGAGCTATGTCCGTCCATGGACGATAAGAGAAAATAGGATTTTTTGTACTCACCGTAAAATCCTTTTCTCTGAAGTCCATGGACGGACACAGCTCCCACAACTCCTTTTTAGGTTTGTACTGCTTGTTACGAACTGAGGCTGCAAGCTGCAGTGAGGAGGGTTATGTCTGGAGGGACCGCCCCCTGGGCGGGGCTGTTCAACTCTGTTAATGTAACATGTATTTAACTATTTAACATGTTTCTGCCTAGTCCTCTCCTGTAAACAGGGAACATAACCCACTTGTCAAGATTTAAGGAGCTGTGTCCGTCCATGGACTTCAGAGAAAAGGATTTTACGGTGAGTACAAAAAATCCTATTTTTTTAGAAACGCTTCTAAGCGCAAACGCAGCAAAACGCCACTAAATGCAGCATGTAAACGTGGCAAAATGGACGTTTTAAACGTGGGTTACTATCTGTCAAGTTAAATCGTCCAGGAGAGGTTGTAAAAACGTCCGTGTACATTAAGCCTAAAGCATAAACTTTCTTTGATCATGGTTAATGAAAATTTGACCAGCATCCTTAGAGACAGACAAGCCAGATTTGACAGGGTGTGGTCCCCCTGGATTAAGTACAGTAGGTGTTTGTGATATTGTGCTTTTAGCACGACAGCGTCGCGCTGATACTCGGCGACATGGTGCCGAGATCTCGCACTCACTGGAATAGTGACAGCACATCCCAGCAAGCGCGTCATAGAAGCGACGGGAGATCCGACTTGGATTCCCGCCAATTCTACACGTGTGCGGCGTTTGTTATGAATCCTGAGGGGGAAGTCCCCGCCGGATTTTAAATAAAAATCCGGCATGGGTCCCCCCTCAGGAGCATACCGGGCCCTTAGGTCTGTTATGGGTTGTAAGGAGAGCCCCCCCCTACGCCGAAAAAAACGGCGTAGGGGGTCCCCCTACAATCCATACCAGACCCGTATCCAAAGCACGCTACCCGGCCAGCCAGGAAGGGAGTGGGGACACGCGCCCCCCCCCCCTCCTGAGCCGTACCAGGCTGCATGCCCTCAACATGGGGGGGTTGGGTGCTCTGGGGCAGGGGGGCGCACTGCGGCCCCCCCACCTCAGAGTACCCTGTCCCCATGTTGATGAGGACAGGGCCCCTTCCCGACAACCCTGGCCGTTGGTTGTCGGGGTATGCGGGCGGGAGGCTTATCGGAATCTGGGAGCCCCCTTTAATAAGGGGGCCCCCAGATACCGGCCCCCCACCCTAAGTGAATGAGTATGGGGTACATCGTATCCCTACCCATTCACCTGCAAGAAAAGTGGTAAAAACACAAATAAACCACACAGTGTATTAAAATATTTTATTTTTCTGCTCCGGAGGCCGCCCCCTGTCTTCTTTATTAGCTCTTTTACCAGGGGGGGCTTCTTCTTTGACGTCTTCGGGTGGGTGGGGGCCGCCGTCTGGTTCTCTTCCACCGCCGGGGGGGGGTGGCTTTTAAAAAAGCCCCCACCCCCCCGGCGGGTTTCCTCCGGCGTCTTCGGCGGGGCTCTTCTTCTTCCGCTATCCCGACGGGTCTTCTCCGCTATCCGGGGGGTCTTCTCAACTCTCCGGGGTTCTCCTTCTGTCTTCGCCGCTCTCCGTTGTTGATTCGGCGCACCCCGGTTCTTCGTCTCGCTGTCCGGTGTCTTCTTCCGTGCTGTACGTCTTCTTCTCCTTCCGTGCTGTCATGAGTTCTTCTTCCGCGCTGTGACGTCATGTTCTTCACGTCTCTCCTTCTCCCGATGTTGACACGTCGCCTTTCCTCTCTGCAATGACGGGTGCGCGGGTGCATCGGACCTATATAGGCCTCACAATCCCATCATGCTCTGTACCTACCCATGTGATACCTACCCACGTGGGTAGGTATCACATGGGTAGGTACAGAGCATGATGGGACTGTGAGGCCTATATAGGTCCGATGCAAGGCGCGCATCCGTCATTTCAGCGAGAAGGACCGGCGTGTCAACATCGGGAGAAGAAGAGAAGTGAAGAACATGACGTCACAGCGCGGAAGAAGAACTCATCACAGCACGGAAGGAGAAGACGTACAGCACGGAAGAAGGGACCGGACTGCGAGACGAAGAACCGGGGTGCGACGAGTCAACAGCGGAGAGCGGCGAAGACAGAAGGAGAACCCCGGAGAGTTGAGAAGACCCCCCGGATAGCGGAGAAGACCCGTCGGGATAGCGGAAGAAGAAGAGCCCCGCCGAAGACGCCGGAGGAAACCCGCCGGGGGGGTGGGGGCTTTTTTAAAAGCCACCCCCCCCGGCGGTGGAAGAGAACCAGACGGCGGCCCCCACCCACCCGAAGACGTCAAAGAAGAAGCCCCCCCTGGTAAAAGAGCTAATAAAGAAGACAGGGGGCGGCCTCCGGAGCAGAAAAATAAAATATTTTAATACACTGTGTGGTTTATTTGTGTTTTTACCACTTTTCTTGCAGGTGAATGGGTAGGGGTACGATGTACCCCATACTCATTCACTTAGGGTGGGGGGCCGGTATCTGGGGGCCCCCTTATTAAAGGGGGCTCCCAGATTCCGATAAGCCTCCCGCCCGCATACCCCGACAACCAACGGCCAGGGTTGTCGGGAAGGGGCCCTGTCCTCATCAACATGGGGACAGGGTGCTCTGAGGTGGGGGGGCCGCAGTGCGCCCCCCTGCCCCAGAGCACCCAACCCCCCATGTTGAGGGCATGCAGCCTGGTACGGCTCAGGAGGGGGGGGGCGCTCGTCCCCACTCCCTTCCTGGCTGGCCGGGTAGCGTGCTTTGGATACGGGTCTGGTATGGATTGTAGGGGGACCCCCTACGCCGTTTTTTTCGGCGTAGGGGGGGCTCTCCTTACAACCCATAACAGACCTAAGGGCCCGGTATGCTCCTGAGGGGGGACCCATGCCGGATTTTTATTTAAAATCCAGCGGGGACTTCCCCCTCAGGATTCATAACAAACGCCGCACACGTGTAGAATTGGCGGGAATCCAAGTCGGATCTCCCGTCGCTTCTATGACGGCTCTGTCTCCATCGCGGCAAGCCAGCTCGGCGCTGGCTCCCGCGATGGGGCTCGTAGGTGCTCAATCTCGCAGAGAAAGAGAGCGAGATTGACACAAAATCGGGTTCACCTACTGTACCTCCAAGCTCCATAATCTCCAGAACTGGATAGTAGGGGACCTAGGCCGAGGGCAATGACTCCTGCTTTAGATTTCTGACCTTTTATTCTTCTCCTTTTCTCTCCTTCCCTTCTCCCTCCCTCTTTATCTTATTTTAACTATTTTTATTATATTTTATTTTCTCTTCTTTTTCCCAAATTTTTTCTCTTTTATGTTCAATAATTTACCTTCAAAATGAGCCTCTTTATTTGTTGACACCAATGTAAAATAACTCTAAAACCTGATAAACTTTGGTGATAAGGGCCCCGATCTTGAGCTATGCTAAAGGTGCTACAGCTTGATATAAAGTTTCCGAGAAGTTATAATTAATTCCGTTCAGGCCCAAGCGGGCATTAGCTTAACTCAACTGTAATTACCGGTATAATTGTTTTTACATTTCAGCCATATGGATCAGACACTTTTGAGAGTAAATGGATCTTTCTGTACTGATATAGTATTTGTATCCTAAGAAATTTGTTAAACTTTTGAATAAAAAACTTTTTGCAAATAAAAAAATTAGGAACAGTCCTTTATGTATAGCCATGTAGAAACCTCAAATATCAATATCATGGTTAGGTCGCCATCAAAGCAGTGATGGGGATTGGAGCTGAACACCATACATATAGCGGCTAGCTGTGGCCACAAGACACAAACCATCTGACAGACACCATGCGTGAACACTGGATCAATGGAATCTCCTATTAAGGAATGTCATAGCTGCACAGAAGAATGCAGAAATGCACAATGTTCATTCATAGCATAGATACGTGTCCATGTCTCGGCTGGTGACCTCCGTGATTCACAAAAGCTGCTGCCAGTGTAGCAAATCCAGACTCCTGCCAGCTCTCGTCAGCTCTCCTCGTGGCAGCTCAACAGCATGCCACGCTCGGTGTAAGTCTCACATAGGGTGTATGTGAGAGCTGTGCAAGTGGGCTAACGGTCAGGTACTTGAGGTTCATGCTCTCAATCATGCAGGCTGTTCCATGCAATATCAGCCAGACTGCGATGGAGACAAGGGGGTGCAAGCAGCAGTTTCAGATGCACAGGGGCATGACGTCAGTTTCCCAGGGAGTAACCAGTTTCGTCGGGACACCTTCTAACCCAGCCTCTTTTTTTTTATTTTTTCTCATACTTTGGAGTAATTTGCAATTCTATGTTGGGATACCCACAAAATAAAGTAGTCAATCTCTTCTTTCCCTTTGAAAGATTCACACTTAAAGATGTTAAATAGGGGACTATCGTTTTCACCAAAACAAAATATGGAAGAATTCACGGAATTTAAACCTTCCTGTGCAAGGTTCTCTTACGCTATCTACAGTATATGAGCAAAAAGATAAAAGCCATATAGCAAGGGAGACCTTGCAGGAGGAAGACCAATAGGCCCTTGATGATCTGCTGGCCCTGCTTGATGAGGGATCCTTTGACACCGAATTATCGGTAGACGAGGATACAGTAGTCTTCAGACAGGTAGATCTTAAAATAAGTTTGTAAAAAATGCTGCCACTTTCTTAAAACAAGTTAATTGGTCAATTTTTTTTTAACCTGGTTAGTAATAATTTGCTAAGAGAAAATTGGAAGGCCTCTAATGTAGATAATTTATCCAGAGATTAAAGCTTTTCCCTGAATGAACCTAAAAATGCCAAGGACATCATTCTTAAAAAAAGTGATAAAGGGGGCAATATTTTCCTCATGAGTGAGGAAAACTATGTCAAGGAAGTAAAAAGACATTTGAGTAATTCAGCTGTGTACCTTTTAGGCTCCAGGACTCTCCCCTTCTCCAACCAAACTAACCCTGACGCATGAAGAAGGCTTAGTTACTAAAAATGAGCTCAATCATTTAAAAGTTGGTAAATGCAACATTCCAGTCCTTTAGATTCCTAAGCTCCACAAAGATGTTTTTAATCCTTCGGGGAGACCTATAGTCTTTGCAATAAATGGACCCTTGGAAAAGGTAGGTAAATATGTAGTTGAAAGGAGAAAAAAAACTCTGCGCTTAACCTAATAAAAAGTGAAGGTGAAAATTGATGAATAATGTAAAAATTATAAAAATAAGTGAACAATAAGTCAAACAAAAAATGGTGCTGCTGCTCATGAAAGCCTAAATACTTAAAGCCCAAAGAAACATATACATTATAAACAAGCGCGCAACCAAAAATTCTTAAGTGAAAATAGCTAAATCAATATGATTGTGTATATGCAATGCACAAATAAACCAGTGAGTAAAAGCAAATGTTACCACAGTAACTTGTGTTAAATAACCACTGTGTAAAAAAACAAAACAAAAACAAAGTCCCAAACATGAAGATGAGGAAATTGCTAGCAATAGGACATTTCTAAGGATTAATCCAATAATCGCTGTAATTGTCAATGGAATATCTAGAAGAAGCCTTGATCATATTTTCAGCCAAAAGAGTGTGATATTACAGCCGCTTACCAAACTGAAAGGATCTCAGATTATAGAGATCTCTGGAGCGTGTGCATCAGCCTGCTGGCCACAATCACAAACCACCTCAATCAGGAAGGGATGCTTCCTTCTTGCTAGATGAGGAAAACACCTTCAGCTGTTCGTCAGACCGGATCTCACAGGAAAAACAGGCAGAATCCACTCGGCTATACCAGGCACTGGATCTGACAATGGTAACTCAGCAAAAAAACAAGAGAGTCTCCATAGTGAAGTATGTCCAAAAAATGGATGTTTATTTAAAAAAAAACACAATGAAGTGTCCCAGCAATCAAAAATATAAATTCCACAGCAGGTGTCCACAGCAAAATAATATAAAATTGTATAAAAAATAGAACAACGTTAAAGTATTCTCTATATATCAGCCAAGCATCAAACCTAAAGGCTAAATGTTATGAGCGTGATGGCGTAAAGAAATAATGCTCCACCAGACGCATTTCCCCAAAAATGGCTTTAAATGGGAACAGAGGCTAACTTCCCACGCCAGCACATCACACTTATATACTTAATAGGCAGCCAGCACACCGGAAGTGAGATTATCCAATTCCACCTCTGTAGTCACCGGATAGATTGGGTCAAATTAGATAAAAAGACCATCAGAAATACATCTAATATAGCCTTCAGCAAAATAGATATATGTGAGAAAAATTCCCTCCTTGTGAGGAGAGGAGATCTATCCCGCACACTCACATACAAATATATAAGAAAGGACAACAAATATATACTAAGGTGATCCAGACAATATAAAAAGATCATTTAAAAATTATTTATGAAAATTGCCAATGAAACATACCTGAGGATATAGGTACAAAAATATATTTAAATGAGAAAATGTACATTTAAAAATCAGGAGTATAGAAAATCTGGGATGATTACCTATTATCAATAAAATAATTAATATCCCACTCCACATTTTAGCCGAATGGCTAATAACAATGGAGGTCATATATCCATCGAGTTTCACGACGGGATATATGTCTTACCAAATTATCTCCCCTACAATGTGGAGTGTACTTTTCTATGGCTAATACTTTCAGTAAAGAGGGGTCTCTATTGTGATGTGTACGAAAGTGTTTTGATAAGCTATGTTCAATAAAACCTCTTTTTATGTTCCCTAGATGCTCCCCTATTCTTACATTTAAAGCTCTTTGTCCTGCCAACGTACTGTAACCCGCAAGGGCAAATTAGAAGTAATAAAGTCTTTGATTTTATAAGACCTAGATGTGACATGTGAACTAAAGGTAGACGTTTTCATGGTTTGAGAGGTTTTGCAAACTTTTCACTTCTTACATGGGAAATATCCCTATAGATTCCCAAACATACTGATCCTAGGAGGTATATCAATTGCACTGGGTGCTATTTTATCTTTCAGAGTAGATGTTCTCCTATAAACAATATTAGGCTTAGCAGGTAGGAGTGATCCCAACACCCCATCCCCTTTCAGGACATTCCAGTGTTTCCACAAAGTTTTATTCACCCACCAATGATGGGATGAGAAAGTGGTAATAAATGCCCACTCAAAGCTTCTATTGTCATTTATATTTTTGACTTTGGGTTTCAGAAGTGTTTCTCTTTCAATATTAGTAATCCTAGCAAGGTCACTCAAGAGTGTCAAGATAATATCCTTCATCTCTAAAACGATGTTTTAGAACATTTGCCTGTTCCTTAAAATCTTCTATACGCAAGCAGTTTCTTCTTATCCTCTGGAACTGTCCCTTGGGTATCGCTTCTAACCACTTAGGATGATGATAGCTTCCTATTGGTATGTACCCATTTCTGTCGGTTGTTTTGAAGAAGGTTTTTGTAATTAGCTTTCCCCCCTCATTCATAATTACCAAATCCAGAAAATTGACAGAGGCAATGTCTGCTTCATAAGTGAACCTAATCCCCCATTGGTTATTATTAATCATGTCCATGAAGGTTTTAAGGGACTCGACATCACCTTTCCAGAGGAAAAAGGCACCATCAACAAATCTTCGCCAATATAATAGACGGGGACATCTCCATGAAAAAATATGGTAATTTCCCCATAAGGTCATAAAGAGGTTGGCGAGGCTGGGGGCAAATTTTGCCCCCATCGCCACGCCAGTTCGCTGTAGGAAGTATTTTCCATCATAAAAGAAGTTATATTCCATAGCGAATTTCGGAACACATTCCATTGTGGACTTATTCATCAACTCCTCTTTATTCAGGAAGTTTCTTGCTGCTTGTAAACCTAAAACATGAGGGATATTCGTATATAACGAGGACACATCCGCCGTCACCAACAGAACATCATCCTCAACACTTAATTTAGATATTTCATTGATCAGCTGCATAGAATCCCTCGGGAAAGCTGGAGTCTTAATGACTGCTGGCTGTAGAAAAAAGTCCACATATTTTCCAATTCTTGATGTTAGCGACTCTATGCCACTAACAATAAGCCTACCAGGTGGTTGAGTCAGGCTGTTATGTATTTTAGGGAGATAGTAGATAATGTGCATTTTGGGTGCCAAAGGGATTAAATATTTAATTTCCTTTTTATTAACAATACCTCTTCTGAAGCCATCTTGTATCAACCCATCCAGTTTTGTTCATATATACCCCCGAGTGGGATCTCGATTGAGGATGGTGTATGTGTCCCCATCGGCCAGTAATTCATTCATCTCCTCTAATTAATCCTGCTTACTGAGGAGTACAATGCCCCCTCCCTTATCCGCAGGGCGAATTATCAATTCTTTCTTTTGACATAGGGTTTCTACCCCTTTTTGTACATCCTTCTGATTTTCACTCCTGAATTTAGCCTTACGTAGATCTTGTAAGACCAAATCTTTAAAAACAGTAATACTAGGTGCCGGTTTCCCCAGAGGGTTAAAAAAGGATGCATTTCTCAAACCAGTCCCCTTAGACACCTTTGGATTGGTATCATTAGCCACAGTAAGGGGAACAGAGTTCCTCATTATGGGGTCAGAGAGGAAGTATCACTTGAAGCTCAACTTTCTCATGTATTTCTGTAAATCAATGAATACTTGGAACTTATTTAGACCTTGTTTGGGTGCAAATTTCAGACTTCCCTGCGGATAAGGGAGGGGGCATTGTACTTCTCAGTAAGCAGGATTACTTAGGGGAGATGAATCGATTACTGTCCGATGGGGACACATACACCATCCTCAATCGAGATCCCACTCGGGATATATGAAACAACTGCATGGGTTGATACAAGATGGCTTCAGAAGAGGTATTGTTAAAAAAAAGGAAATGGAATTTTTAATCCCTTTGGCACCCAAAATGCACATTATCTACTATCTCCCTAAAATACATAACAGCCTGACTCAACCACCTGGTAGGCCAATTGTTAGTGGCATAGAGTCCCTAACATCAAGAATCGGAAAATATGTGGACTTTTTTCTACAGCCAGCAGTCAATACCCAGCTTTCCCGAGGGATTCTATGCAGCTGATCAATGAAATATCTAAATTAAGTGTTGAGGATGATGTTCTGTTGGTGACAGCAGATGTGTCCTCGTTATATACGAATATCCCTCATGTTTTAGGTTTCCAAGCAGCAAGATACTTCCTGAATAAAGAGGAGTCGATGAATAAGTCCACAATGGAATGTGTTCCGAAATTCGCTATGGAATATATTAACTTCTTTTATGATGGAAAATACTTCCTACAGCGAACTGGCGTGGCGATGGGGGCAAAATTTGCCCCCAGCCTCGCCAACCTCTTTATGGCCTTATGGGAAAATGACCATATTTTTTCATGGAGATGTCCCCGTCTATTATATTGGCGAAGATTTATTGATGACGCCTTTTTCCTCTGGAAAGGTGGTGTCGAGTCCCTTAAAACCTTCATGGACATGATTAATGATAACCAATGGGGGATTAGGTTCACTTATGAAGCGGACATTGCCTCTGTCAATTTTCTGGATTTGGTAATTATGAAGGAGGGGGCAAAGCTAATTACAAAAACCTTCTTCAAAACAACCAACAGAAATGGGTACATACCAATAGGAAGCTGTCATCATCCTAAGTGGTTAGAAGCGATACCCAAGGGACAGTTCCAGAGGATAAGAAACTGCTCGCGTATAGAAGATTTAAAGGAACAGGCAAATGTTCTAAAACATAGTTTTAGAGATAAAGGATATTATCTTGAAACTCTTGAGAGTGACCTTGCTAGGATTACTAATATTGAAAGAGAAACACTTCTGAAACCCAAAGTCAAAAATATAAATGACAAAAGAAGCTTTGAGTGGGCATTTATTACCACTTTCTCATCCCATCATTGGTGGGTGAATAAAACTATGTGGAAACACTGGAATGTCCTGAAAGGGGATGGGGTATTGGGATCACTCCTACTTGCTAAGCCTAATATTGTTTATAGGAGAACATCTACTTTGAAAGATAAAATAGCACCCAGTGCAATTGATATACCTCCTAGGATCAGTATGTTTGGGAATCTATAGGGATATTTCCCATGTAGTGTAAAGTTTGCAAAACCTTTCAAACCATGAAAACGTCTACCTTTAGTTCACATGTCACATCTAGGTCTTATAAAATCAAAGGGCCAGATCCACAAAAACCTGGCGTAACTTAAAAAATCCCATTTAAGTTACACTGCCTTAAAGTTTCTACCTAAGTGCCCGATCCACAAAGCACTTATCTAGAAATTTCAGGCTGTGTAACTAAAATTCCGCCGGCGCAAGGCGTTCCTATTCAAATGGGGCGAGTCCCATTTAAATGAGGCGCGCTCCCGCGCCGGCCGTACTGCGCATGCGCGAATTTACGTTACGCCGAGTTTTGAGGATCGCGACGGCTTAAAAAAGTTGCGTCGGGAAAAAAAAAAAAAAATGACAGCGTCGCTCGGCATGCATTCCTGAGGGAGAACTCCATGCCAATTTTCAAAGAAAAAACCGGCATGGGTTCCCCCCCAGGAGCATACCAGGCCCTTAGGTCTGGTATGGGTTGTAAGGAGACCCCCCTACGCCGAAAAATCGACGTAGGGGGTCCCCCTACAATCCATACCAGACCCGTATCCAAAGCACGCTACCCGGCCGGTCAGGAAGGGAGTGGGGACGAGCGAGCGCCCCCCCCCCCCCTGAGCCGTGCCAGGCCGCATGCCCTCAACATGGGGGGGTTGGGTGCTCTGGGGCAGGGGGGCGCACTGCGGGCCCCCCCACCCCAGAGCACCCTGTCCCCATGTTGATGAGGACAGGACCTCTTCCCGACAACCCTTGCCATTGGTTGTCGGGGTCTGCGGGCGGGGGCTTATCGGAATCTGGGAGTCCCCTCAAATAAGGGGGCCCCCAGATACCGGCCCCCCACCCTAAGTGAATGGATATGGGTACATCGTACCCCTATCCATTCACCTGTAGGCAAAAAGTTAGTTAGTAAACACACAACACAAGGGTTTTTAAAATATTTTATTATTCTGCTCCGGATGCCCCCCCTGTCTTCGTTATTAGCTCAATTAGCAGGGGGGCTTCTTCTTCCGCTCTCCGGGGGTCTTCCACTCTCCGGGGGTCTTCTCCGCTCTCCGGGGGGGGCTTCTCCGGACTCCGGGGGGCTTCTTCCATCTTCTCCCCTCTTCCGCTGTTGACTCGGCGAACCCCGGTTCTTCTGCAGATGTCCGGTGCCTTCTTCTTCAGCGCTGGCTGCCTGCTATGTTTGTGTGTTAGCTCGATTTCAAACAGGCAGCCGGCGCGGTCTTCTGTGACGTCAGGGTCTTCTGTTCTTCTCCCCTCTTCCGATGTTGACTCGTCGCCTGTTGTCGCTGTAATGATGGAAGCGCGCCTTGCATCCCATTTATATAGGCATCACCGTCCCATCATGCTCCGGCAGGTACCCACGTGGTGGGTGCACGTGGGTAGGCACCCACCACGTGGGTACCTACCGGAGCATGATGGGACGGTGATGCCTATATAAATGGGATGCAAGGCGCGCTTCCATCATTACAGCGACAACAGGCGACGAGTCAACATCGGAAGAAGGGAGAAGAGAAGAGAAGGGGACTCCCAGATTCCGATAAGCCCCCGCCCGCAGACCCCGACAACCAATGGCAAGGGTTGTCGGGAAGAGGTCCTGTCCTCATCAACATGGGGACAGGGTGCTCTGGGGTGGGGGGGCCCGCAGTGCGCCCCCCTGCCCCAGAGCACCCAACCCCCCCATGTTGAGGGCATGCGGCCTGGCACGGCTCAGGAGGGGGGGGCGCTCGCTCGTCCCCACTCCCTTCCTGACCGGCCGGGTAGCGTGCTTTGGATACGGGTCTGGTATGGATTGTAGGGGGACCCCCTACGTCGATTTTTCGGCGTAGGGGGGTCTCCTTACAACCCATACCAGACCTAAGGGCCTGGTATGCTCCTGGGGGGGGGAACCCATGCCGGTTTTGTCTTTACAAATTGCTGTGGAGTTCTCCCTCGGGAAAGCATACCAAATGCCGTCGCTGGAATGGGCTTTTACATGGTGTGACTAGTTTACACTTTGTAACATCAGCCCTAGTTTTACACTTGCAAAATAACACTTACGGCCAAAAAACGAAGCTGGAAAGCTTTGTGGATCGCCTTAAGTGCTAATTTGCATACTAGCAACGGCATTTCGACTCGAAATGCCCCCAGCGGCGGATGCGGTACTGCATCCTAAGATTCGGCAGTGTAATTCAATTACACATGCCTGATCTTCTGCCTAACTTTGGAAAAAGCCTTTTGAGGATCGTTTCCAAAGTTAGACACAGACTGAACAGCAGTTAAGTCTGCGTATCTCTTTTGAGGATCTGGCCCATAGACTTTATTACTTCTAATTTGCACTTGCGGGTTACAGTACGTTGGCAGGACAAAGAGCTTTAAATGTAAGAATAGGGGAGCATCTAGGGGACATAAAAAGAGGTTTTATTGAACATAGCTTATCAAAACACTTTCGTATACATCACAATAGAGACCCCTCTTTACTGAAAGTATTAGCCATAGAAAAGTACACTCCACATTGGAGGGGAGATAATTTGGTAAGACATATATCCCGTTGTGAAACTCGATGGATATATGACCTTCATTGTTATTAGCCATTCGTCTAAAATGTGGAGTGGGATATTAATTATTTTATTGATAATAGGTAATCATCCTAGATTTTCTATACTCCTGATTTTTAAATGTACATTTTCTCATTTAAATATATATTTTTGTACTTGTATGCTCAGGTATGTTTCATTGGCAATTTTCATAAATAATTTTTAAATGGTCTTTTTTTATTGTCTGGATCACCTTAGGGCTAGATTCAGTAAGGGCAGCGTATCTTTGTGCGGGCGTAGCGTATGTTATTTACGCTACGCCTTCGCAACTTAGACGGGCAAGTGCATTATTCACAAAGCACTTGCTCCGTAAGTTGCGGCGTATCGTAAATGGGCCGGCGTAAGCCCGCCTAATTCAAATGTGGAAAGGGGGGGCGTGTTTTATGTTGATGTATGATGACCTGACGTGATTGACGTTTTTTTACGAACGCGCATGCGCCGTCCGTGTACATATCCCAGTGTGCATTGCTCCCAAGTACGCCGCAACGACGTATTGGTTTCAAATTATGTCCAGCCCTATTCGCGGACGACTTACGCAAACAACGTAAAAAAAATCAAAGATCGAAGCGGGAACTACGTCCATACTTAACATTGCGTGCGCCTCATAGAAGCAGGAGCAACGTTACGCCGAAAAAGCCTTACGCAAACGACGTAAAAAAATACCGCCGGGCGCACGTATGTTTGTGAATCGGCGTATCGAGGTGATTCGCATATTCTACGCCGAAAACTACAGAAGCGCCACCTAGCGGCCAGCGTAAATATGCACCCTAAAATACGACGGCGTAAGAGACTTACGCCGCTCGTATCTTAGCCTAATTTAAGCGTATCTGGTTTCCAGAATACGCTTAAATTTACGACGGCGTAAATTCAGAGTTACGACGGCGTATCGACTGATACGCCGGAGTAACTCTTACTGAATCTGGCCCTTAGTATATATTTGTTGTCCTTTCTTATATATTTGTATGTGAGTGTGCGGGATAGATCTCCTCTCCTCACAAGGAGGGGATTTTTCTCTCATATATCTATTTTGCTGAAGGCTATATTAGATGTATTCCTGATGGTCTTTATCTAATTTGACCCAATTTATCCGGTGACAACAGAGGTGGAATTGGATAATCTCACTTCCGGTGTCCTGGCTGCCTATTAAGTAAATAAGTGTGCTGGCATGGGAAGTTAGCCTCCATTCCCAGTTGAAGCCATTTTTGGGGAAACGCGTGAAGCTCATAACATATAGGGCTATATTCAGCAAGCATTTACGGCGGCGTATCTCCAGATACGCCGCCGTAATTGCAAATCTGCGTTGGCGTATCGTTACGCTGATTCTCCAAGGCAGATACGTCCAAAAAATAGGCTTCCTCCTCCGACGTAACTTGAATGCGGCGGCATATAATTGTGTGCATTCTCACGCTGGCCGCTAGGGGCGCTTCCGTTTTTCGGCATAGAGTATGCAAATTACCTAAAAAAGAAAATCAGTAAAAACACCTGGCCGAAGTCAGGCAATCAATACTGACCCAGCGCACTAATGGATAATGACTTATGCGATTCCTTGCTAATTGACAAAAAATCGCCAGTCATTAAAATGGAATAAAAAGCAGTGCAGCAGCTATTATATTAACAAAGTTATCTAATTCAAGTATGCCTATAAAATCAATGTTCTGATACACCAATTAAAATAAACATTAACAGCGCTAGTTGTAAGCCCTTCGTGCTTAAACCATTAATGTGTTACCACATCCTGCTAAAAAATATATATAGAGTCTCTGATGCGAGATATCAATATGAATTGCCACATAAATAAACTAAGTGACACTCCAAAAACAATGCCAGAGTCCTCAATGCAAAGATTCTGCTCTAAATAAAACAGTCCTGAATGCAAACAAAATCTGCTTTAGAATCAATAGACAATGATGAATGTCTCAGATGTTATCATGCACAAAAACGCAGGGTTCTTTCACCAGTCCTACAGATACAATGTTGCAAAACACTTCTGCAATAAATGTGCTGTTAAACAAATTTGACTCGTAGGGATCCCCTAAGGGACCTCACTCACCAGAAAGATGGTATCAATAGGCACGGATCGCTGGCTGTCTTTCAGCAGAGTATTCAGATACAGCTGGATCTCTCCTCCGTCCTTCTCCTGACACCTGATAGTCTCTGAAGGTGCTCAAATTCATGTAATCATGTAAGGATAAGAGAGAGACTCTGCATAGTGTAAAATCGTTTATTTATACAGGATACAAGAGCTCTTCAATGTTGTGCTTACTATTATAAGGATTCAAATATGGCGCTGTGTCTCAATCATTAAAGTTTGCAGGCGTCTCACTTGTACAGCTCCTGGGGATTCCTCCTCCTGTCGCCGTGAGTCCCGGGATCCCGCGCACTTGATTGGACGATTAGATCACGTGGTCACGCCCTGACGCGTTTCGTGATTGGATGTCACGTCTTCAGAGGGCGTGGCCACGTGTCGTGAACTAACCATATTTATAGCGCCATTCATTCAAGCCCCCCGCCCTCTGCATGACGTCGGCTGAATGCTCACTGAGAACTGGGGATGCCCTGTGTTTGTTAGTAGCCAATAAGACAGGCTTAACAGGCGTTACGTATCCAGCTGGCAGCTACGCTGATACTGATATAAAAATATGCATACATATAAATTCAAACTGTATATTTACTAATAAAAAATATATTAAAAATATCAAAAAATATATTTTATTTAAAATCTCTCCAAATTGATATCTCCGATTTTAATTTGCAAAGAGAAGGGGGGGGGAGTATAAAAAGGCGTGGGAGTATGACTACCCACCCTACCTCTTAGTAACTGTGGTCTTAGCTATATTCTCTCTGATTGACCTCCTTGCTACTTAGGTATAACCTGTTAAGTTAGCTATTCATACTAGGCATATCTTATATGATCATACAATATTATGCCTTAACCCTTTAGACTTCCAACGGAAAAAGGCAAAGAAAAGAAAAAACATTAGAATTCTATACATTAATATGTGGGGTCTTTAGTTTTGAATTTTTAATGGTTACTAATAAAACAATTGAGGTCAAGTTCTATATTTAACCCCCTGGGGCTCAAAGTGTTGGTCAGGAATATCCATTTCGTTTCAGACTTGGATATTTCCCTTACCATATTTGCACCCCGCCACTTTGGGTGTATCTTGTCCACTCCCCAAAATTTGAGGCCTATAGGGTTTCGGTCATGTTTTTTGAGGAAGTGCAACGACACGCTATGATCCTCATAGCCGGTCTTAATATTATATATGTGCTCTGAGACTCGTTTTCCCAAAGTGCGTTTGGTGCGGCCAATGTACATAAGGCCACACGGGCACTCCAAAGCGTAAACCACATGTGTGGACGCACAGGTTATGCATTCCTTGATTTGAAATTGTCTACCATTTGCTGTAGACGTAAAGCTCGTAAGACCTCGTAGGTGGGTGGATACCTGTTGGCATGCTTTGCAACGACGACATGCATAGAAACCTTTTTGGTCCCAGAACATCTGTACCGGTTTTGGTTGGTCAAGGACCTTTTTAACCACCTGATCTCCAAATGATGGAGTCTTCCTATATATAAAGGTAGGTATTTCAGGTAAAGTTGGTTTCAGAATTTTGTCCATAGTTAAGATGTTCCAGTGTTTCCTAAAAATGTTCTCCACTTCTCTATATTGCTCGTGATATTGGGATATAAATCCCCATTCATGTTTTCGGTCAGGGTTTTTATTTTTGGGTTGTAATAGGGTCTCCTGAGAGTTCCTACCTACAACTGCTCTGATTTGTTCTAATGTGTCATGATTATACCCTTTTTCCAAAAAACGGTCTGCAATAATTGATGATTGTATTTCATAATCCTTATCATGTGTGCAGTTGCGACGTATGCGCATAAACTGGCCTTTTGGAATGTTCCTCAACCAGTGAGGGTGATGTCCACTCTGCACAGGTATATAACTGTTTCTATCTGTGCTTTTAAAGTATGCTTTGGTAGTAAGCTTATCTCCCTCCTTCATAACAAGTACGTCAAGATAATGGATTTGCTGTATGTCCCAGTTATATTACAACTTGATATTATTCTTGTTAGTATTAAGCCAAGTCGTAAATTCTTTCAACGACTCTTCAGACCCCTGCCACACTATAAATAAATCATCGATATATCTAGTGTAGAAAATTAGTTCACTGCGTCGGTTTTTATATATCCACTTGTCCTCCCACTCACTCATGAAGAGGTTCGCCAGGCTTGGAGCGAACTTGGCTCCCATAGCAACCCCTGTTTTTTGGCTGTAAAATTCTCCTGCGTACCAAAAATAATTTCTGGATAGGCAAAATTCTAATATCTTCAAGAATTTCTTCTGGGTGTATAGTACGTCCTCCCGCTGGCACGTAGCCCAATTGAGCGCCAACAGCGCAT
The DNA here is from genome assembly GCF_905171775.1 of Rana temporaria. Classification (NCBI taxonomy): domain Eukaryota; kingdom Metazoa; phylum Chordata; class Amphibia; order Anura; family Ranidae; genus Rana; species Rana temporaria. Next base: position 482,090,040 of record NC_053491.1, on the reverse strand, counting down.
CGTCGTGTTGTATATTTGTGTATAATGCTGAAACATCAGCCGTGACGAGGAAAGTGTCAGTATCTTTGGATATGGTGACCTCTCCCAATTTTCGTATAAAACTAGTGGTGTCTTTCAAGTAGGCCTTGGTGTTTTGTACACTAGTCTGTAGGAAAAAGTCTAAGTACTGTCCTACACGGGAAGTGACTGATTCAATGCCGTTAACTATCGGTCTGGCCTGGCCACTTTCGAGCATTACTTAAAAGAAAACATCATTATGGGCAGTTTGAGATGGGAAGTCAGCCCTCAGGATGGTTTAGATGATGTAGAATCATCTTCAGAGTGGCTGGACTTCTTCAATGGGGTGGGTTTCAAACTGCAACAATTGGTGTTAAGACGCAAAAAAAGAAAAGTTATTTTGCTTGAAAAAAAGATCTCTGAGATTAAGGAGAAACTAGACCCCATTAAAGGTACCACTTTAGCTATCAACTTTGATAATGAAATAAAAAAAAAGTTGGAAAAGGTTGATAAAGAAACACAGAAGAAAAAAATAAAAAAATATAGACGTGATTACAATGATTTCAATACAGGGGAAGTGTACTTATGGCAGAGCACCACCAACAGTGCACCCCCGACTATTTCTTTTGGGACCGATCCACCTTTGAGGGGTATCAACCCACAGGTTTCTGGTAGACCTATATTGGGGCAACCTATAGATCAAACACCACAAAAGACATATAAACAACCGGTTAAAAATCAACGCGGTAGAGGCACTAATAGAACTACCCAGAGAGGTAGAGGTCAGGGATACCAGAACCACAATCAACAAGATATCCAATATGATACCCAACCCAATGGGACATATGCAGTAAACACATACAATAGGTTTGACCCACTGCCTGGGCAGGGCACTAGGGACAATATTAATAAGGGACCCACCCCACACCCGGTTTCTTTTTTAGGGAAGGGGAAGAGGGGAGTAGGGAGGCCTCAGCAACAATACAATCACAACACCACTCAGGAATGGTGGAACCCCCCGCAATGGCAGGAATACCGCAGCCCAGCCAGACAATCAGAAATCCAACACGGAGAGGGTGTAGAGCAGGCAGAAGGATCAACCAGAAAAAGGCCAAGACAAACAGAGTGAGTGGCATATATAATCTTTCCACTATCACTCTATCGCAAAAAGAAATAAACATCCTTAACGCAGGCCTGAAATGTTCATCCACAAAACCTATGAGTAAGTTTGATGTGTACATAGACGTACACAAATTTGTCAGGAAAATGAACATGAAAAGATATTTCCTATCAAATACAGGTATAACATATAAAACTAAACCAAAAGAAACTATTGGGATTGACAGTGGACTCAGAAATAGGTCCCTTTTTAATCCGCAGCAGCAAGCCAACCATCAGATTGAAGTTTTCAAACAAGTAGTCTTAAGGGACTTGGAAGATCTACCAACTTAAAAATAACCTTAATCCCAAGCATATCAGAGAAGGCATTAAGGCCTTGGAAGCCAGGAAAGAAGTCATTATACGCCCGGCGGATAAAGGAGGTGGAGTGGTAATAATGGATAAAACCTTTTACCACACACAACTTCAAAATATGCTTGATGATGACTCTACATACAGTCATCTACCAAAGGACCCCACAAAAAATTATAGAATAGAACTACGAAATCTGGTGGATCATGGCTACTATATGCGAGTGATCACTAAAAAAGAACAAGCATTCCTTTGTCCTAGTTTTAATCGTATTCCAACGATATATACGGTACCAAAAATTCATAAGCATGCAGTAACTCCCTCGGCCAGGCCGATAGTTAACGGCATTGAATCAGTCACTTCCCGTGTAGGACAGTACTTAGACTTTTTCCTACAGACTAGTGTACAAAACACCAAGGTCTACTTGAAAGACACCACTAGTTTTATACGAAAATTGGGAGAGGTCACCATATCCAAAGATACTGACACTTTCCTCGTCACGGCTGACGTTTCAGCGTTATACACAAATATACAACACGACGATGCACTTTTGGCGCTCAATTGGGCTATGTGCCAGCGGGAGGACGTACCATACACCCAGAAGAAATTCTTGAAGATGATATTAGAATTTTGCCTATCCAGAAATTATTTTTGGTACGCAGGAGAATTTTACAGCCAAAAAACAGGGGTTGCTATGGGAGCCAAGTTCGCTCCAAGCCTGGCGAACCTCTTCATGAGTGAGTGGGAGGACAAGTGGATATATAAAAACCGACGCAGTGAACTAATTTTCTACACTAGATATATCGATGATTTATTTATAGTGTGGCAGGGGTCTGAAGAGTCGTTGAAAGAATTTACGACTTGGCTTAATACTAACAAGAATAATATCAAGTTGGAATATAACTGGGACATACAGCAAATCCATTATCTTGACGTACTTGTTATGAAGGAGGGAGATAAGCTTACTACCAAAGCATACTTTAAAAGCACAGATAGAAACAGTTATATACCTGTGCAGAGTGGACATCACCCTCACTGGTTGAGGAACATTCCAAAAGGCCAGTTTATGCGCATACGTCGCAACTGAACACATGATAAGGATTATGAAATACAATCATCAATTATTGCAGACCGTTTTTTGGAAAAAGGGTATAATCATGACACATTAGAACAAATCAGAGCAGTTGTAGGTAGGAACTCTCAGGAGACCCTATTACAACCCAAAAATAAAAACCCTGACCGAAAACATGAATGGGGATTTATATCCCAATATCACGAGCAATATAGAGAAGTGGAGAACATTTTTAGGAAACACTGGAACATCTTAACTATGGACAAAATTCTGAAACCAACTTTACCTGAAATACCTACCTTTATATATAGGAAGACTCCATCATTTGGAGATCAGGTGGTTAAAAAGGTCCTTGACCAACCAAAACCGGTACAGATGTTCTGGGACCAAAAAGGTTTCCATGCATGTCGTCGTTGCAAAGCATGCCAACAGGTATCCACCCACCTACAAGGTCTTACGAGCTTTACGTCTACAGCAAATGGTAGACAATTTCAAATCAAGGAATGCATAACCTGTGCGTCCACACATGGTTTACGCTTTGGAGTGCCCGTGTGGCCTTATGTACATTGGCCGCACCAAACGCACTTTGGGAAAACGAGTCTCAGAGCACATATATAATATTAAGACCGGCTATGAGGATCATAGCGTGTCGTTGCACTTCCTCAAAAAACATGACCGAAACCCTATAGGCCTCAAATTTTGGGGAGTGGACAAGATACACCCAAAGTGGCGGGGTGCAAATATGGTAAGGGAAATATCCAAGTCTGAAACGAAATGGATATTCCTGACCAACACTTTGAGCCCCAGGGGGTTAAATATAGAAATTGACCTCAATTGTTTTATTAGTAACCATTAAAAATTCAAAACTAAAGACCCCACATATTAATGTATAGAATTCTAATGTTTTTTCTTTTCTTTGCCTTTTTCCGTTGGAAGTCTAAAGGGTTAAGGCATAATATTGTATGATCATATAAGATATGCCTAGTATGAATAGCTAACTTAACAGGTTATACCTAAGTAGCAAGGAGGTCAATCAGAGAGAATATAGCCAAGACCACAGTTACTAAGAGGTAGGGTGGGTAGTCATACTCCCACGCCTTTTTATACCCCCCCCCCCTTCTCTTTGCAAATTAAAATCGGAGATATCAATTTGGAGAGATTTTAAATAAAATATATTTTTTGATATTTTTAATATATTTTTTATTAGTAAATATACAGTTTGAATTTATATGTATGTGCATATGCATACTACCACCGATTCACAAAAGTTGCGCGGGCCCTGCGCACGCAAGGTACGGAGTTTCCGTACGGCCGTACGCCGTCATATCTCTGAGTTCCGACGGTCGTATCTATGCGCCTGATTCACAGAATCAGGTTACGCATAGATCTCCCTAAAATCCGACAGGTGTAAGTGACTTACACCGTCGGATCTTAGGCTGCAATTCCAGGCCGGCCGCTAGGTGGCGATTCCATTGCGGTAGGCGTAGAATATGCAAATGAGTCGTTACGCCGTTTCACGAACATACGCTTGCCCGTCGCAGTAAATTTACGCCGTTTCGGTAAGAGATACGCGGCGTAAAGATAAAGCTGCCCCCTAGGTGGTGTAGCCAATGTTAAGTATGGCCGTCGTTCCCGCGTCGAAATTTGAAAATTTTACGTCGTTTGCGTAAGTCGTCCGTGAATGGCGCTGGACGCCATTTACGTTAACGTCGAAACCAATGACGTCCTTGCGACGTCATTTAGCGCAATGCACGTCGGGAAATTTTAGGGACGGCGCATGCGCAGTACGATCGGCGTGGGAACGCCCCTAATTTAAATGATCCGGATCATTTGAATTAGGCGGGCTTGCGCCGGAGGATTTATGCTACGCCACCGCAACTTTTACAGGCACGTGCTTTGTGAATCAAGCACTTGCCCGTAAAACTTGCGGCGGTGTAACGTAAATGAGATACGTTACGCCGCCGCAGAGATGCGGCGATCTACGTGAATCTGGCCCCTGGAGCCTAAAGGTACACAGCTGAATTACTCAAATGTCTTTTTACTTCCTTGACATAGTTTTCCTCACTCATGGGGCACTAAATGCAGTAGAATTTTTCCTTGACAAATTCTATCCAGAAATGGCTCAACAGAATAAGTTTATCTTGGATTTACTGGACTTTGCTCTACACAACAACTTCATTCAATTCAATTAATTTACAGCAGGTGTCAGGCACGTCCGGCTGCTAGGCCAGTGAGAGGGACCTATCTGGGTGAGCAATAGCCACTCTGGCTAGAGTGGCGACGAGAACTGTTTTCTGGAAAACAGGCGTGTTTCCCTATTTGTGATTATGCAACTGAACCTACCTACCCTTTCCACCCCTTTTACTTATTTTCTACTGAAGTTCTACAAATAAATCCAAGAAAAAAAAGTGCATTGTGTGGACATTGAAATTCTTCGGACTCTCATCACCCTGGACAGCGAGAATATAGAGGTAACGTGCCACCCAAAAATAACCAGCAGCTCCTCCCGAGGGTAGTGCTACATGTGCAATTGGTGTCTGGACGATTAGACTTTTTTATGGTATTGCACTTTGAAAGACTTTATTTTACTCATACGGAGCACTTTATTTTGCATCTTTGTTACCTTTCTTGTTGTTTTTTGAATGTTCATTCATTCAACTAATCACTTAGGTTTTCACACTGATTATTAACCCCTGATATCCATCCGTGGGTCTTGTACATCCTTTATGGCACTGCATTTTTTGTCTTTTTATTTTCCTACACAGTTTGTCTTATTGTTGATGCTGGCTGCTTTTTTAGATACTAGTAGCGCAACTTTTTTCACTATATATTTTAAGCTTATGATCTACCAGAACACCCATTTATTCCCCCAGTTGTACTCCACCTAGTTTGTATGATGCACGCATATTCTTAGCCCCCAAGTACATTTATCAACATTAAACCATATCTGCCACTCAGTTGCTCAATTAGGTTGGCTTGTAAATTGGAGACATCCTGTAAGGACGTTATTACACTGCATAGCTTGGTGTCATCTGCAAACACTGAAATGGGACGTTCAATCCCAGACCCAATATCATTTATAACTATATTATAAAGTAAGTTGCATGGGATGTACATGAGGGCCGAGGCTCTCCCAGGTCTCTTGCTCCTATTTGACTTGGATGCAAGAGCAGAAGGCATTGGCTCCTGCTGCTGTCAATCAGAGCCAGTGAGGAGGGAGCAGGGGAGATGGGTATGTGTGTCAGAGCAGAACTTTGGAGCAGCACGCACAAGTGCACCCATAGCAAGCGGCTTGTTATGGGGGCACCCAGCAGGGGGGTGGAGCCAGGAGTGTTGGTGGGGGGGGGGGGGTACCCCGAGAAGTGGATTGAGGCTTCTCTGTGAAAAACAATTACACAGAGCAGGTAAGGGAAGGCATGCTTGTTATTTTAGAAAAAAAAAGGCTTTAACCACTTTCCGACCGCTGCACGCCGATATACGTCGACAGAATGGCAGTGGTAGTCAAATGGGCGTACCTGTATGTCCCCTTTAAGAATCTTTGCCTGTGGAAACCCGCGGACTCGATGTCTGCCGGTGTGCCATGATCGGGTCACAGAGAGGCAGAACAGGGGGATGCCTGTATAAACAAAGCATTTCCCTGTTCTGCCTTGTGACAGGACACTGATCGTCTGCTCCCTGTGATCGGCAGCAGTGATCAGTGTCGTGTCACATGTAGCCCAGCCCCCACACATTTAGAATAACTCCCTAGGACACACTTAACCCCCTTCCTTGCCCCCTAGTGGTTAACCCCTTCCCTGCCAGTGTCATTTACACAGTAATCAGTGCATTTTTATAGCACTAATCGCTGTATAAATGACAATGGTCCCAAAATGGCATCAAGTGTCCAATCTGTCCGCCATAATGTCGCAGTCACGATAAAAATCGCTGATCCCCGCCATAGCTAGTAAAAAATGTTTTTATAAAAATGCCATAAAACGATTCCGTAATTTGTACATGCTATAACGTTTGTGCAAACCAATCGATATACGCTTATTGCGATTTTTTTTTTTTTTTACCAAAAATATGTAGAAGAATACATATCGGCCTAAACCATGGAAAACATTTTTTTTATATATTTTTGGGGGATATTTATTAAAACAAAAAGTAAAAAATATTGTTTTTTTTTTATTTCAAAATTGTCGCTCTTTTTTTGTTTATAGTGCAAATACCACCAAAAGAAAGCTCTATGTGTGGTAAAAAAAAAGTATTTAAATTTTGTTTGGGAGCCACGTTGCACGACGCAGTGCCGAATCGCAAAAAAATTCCCCGTCATTGGGCAGCTAAATCCTCCGGGGCTGAAGTGGTTAATTGTTCAATAAGACACAGAAGTTGAATCAGGCACAATTTTACTTTAGCTAATTGTATTACAGAGGATATTTTTCCAGTTTTTTGACGCGTAAGAAGACCGTGGCTTTCCTGAACCCTGTCTCTGTAGAAAACAAACAAATGAGGAAACATGTAAGAAGCGGGGAGGGTCTAGCTGGGACTAGAGTAACTAGCACTAAACAGAAGGGGAGGACAGAGGAAGATACCAAAATCACATAAATCGTAACCTCATGCAGTTCAATATAAAACATGCAAACTACATGAAAGTGGGAAGAACACTTCATTTGTCTGTCTACACTTGGCAGTCATGCTGAGACGTAAGATTTCTATTTCTTTGCTTTACAGAGCGGTACTTCGGGATTGAACTCACACGGGCCTTGGTTACCCCACTTGGTCATTTATATACCCATAAGGAAGAGAGAATAAGGGTTTCTTCGGAAGTGAGCCTTGTGTTCGAGGATGTCAAAGTTCAGGTCTTTGAACCGGACGAGGGCAATTTCAGAGGTGGTAAGTCACACTAGGATGACAATATCGACACTTTGTTATGCAGATTTTTTCTTGCACCTTTAGCTCTTGGTGACCCGATCTCATCATTGGAGACGGGATCACCAAACTGCAGAATCATCTCATCAAGTTGTTTGTTACATTTTCCTTTTATTTTAATTCACAACATTACAATGCTATAAAAAAAAGTATTTGCCCCTTTCCTGATTTAAAAAAAAATTAAAATTTTGCGCGTCGTATCTTTGTTTTGTATCCACAAATTTAAAATTTATGGTAGGGGAAATTTTTCAAAATTGTCTCATACCTAGCGGCACATCGTCCTAGGGTACATTTTTCTACATGAACAGGACTACACTACATACTTCTACTACCAACTAGCACACACTAGAGCAGACCTGGGCAAACTACGGCCCGGCGGACCTTTTAATCCGGCCCACCCCCGCCGCCGCTGCCACGTTAATCACCGCGGCGGGGAACATTAGACAGCGTTCGTTTGAACAGCTGTTTTCCCCGCCGCGCATAGACACTCCCCCTTGGACGGATCTGTCCAATCGCGAGCAAGGGGGAGTCACATAGACACTCCCCCTTGGACGGATCTGTCCAATCGCGAGCAAGGGGGAGTCACATAGACACTCCCCCTTGCTCGTGATTGGACAGATCCGTCCAAGGGGGAGTGTCTATGCGCAGCGGGGAAAACAGCTGTTCAAACGAACGCTGTCTGTAATGTTCCCCGCCGCGGTGATAACAGTAGGCAGGGCCGGGAGGGGTCACTGTGCCCATCACACGCAGCCACTTGTGCCAACACATGCAGCCACTTGTGCCAACACATGCAGCCACTTGTGCCAACACACGCAGCCACTGTGCCAATCACACGCAGCCACTGTGCCAATCACACGCAGCCACTGTGCCAATCACACGCAGCCACTGTTCCCATCAAACGCAGCCACTGTGCCAATCACACGCAGCCACTGTGCAATCAATTGTTGCCACTGTTCCCAAACACAGCCACTGTGCCAATCACATGCAGCCACTGTGCCAATCACACGCAGCCACTGTGCCAATCACACGCAGCCACTGTGCCAATCACATGCAGCCACTGTGCCCATCAAACGCAGCCACTGTGCCAATCACACGCAGCCACTGTGCCAATAACACGCAGCCACTCTGCCCATCAAACGGGGGAGGCAGAAGAGAATTGGTGTCTACAATAAGGCAATACAGCCAGACCTTGCCCAGCCCCCCATTTGAACCGATAGGGGCCGGGCTCAGTACAGGAGGGCTGACTGTACTGCCTTATCAGTGGCCCTGGTAGCTGCCCTTTGTATCCTGTGTAGCACCCTCTAGTGCAGGGGTGGGCAATTATTTTTTCGATGGGGCCATATGAGAAACTAAAAATATTTTGGAGGGCCAAAAGGCTAAACTCAATACTGCATAAAATCAATTGTATTTCTTTATAAAAAGCAGTAAATATCATTGTTGGAAAACTGGTACGAGTACTTGTTATAGACATGGCACAGGAGGGGGACAGAGGCTGGGGACATGGCACAGGAGGGGGACAGAGGCTGGGGACATGACACAGGAGGGGGACAGACGCTGGGGACATGACACAGGAGGGGGACAGACGCTGGGGACATAACACAGGAGGGGGACAGAGGCTGGGGACATGGCACAGGAGGGGGACAGACGCTGGGGACATGACACAGGAGGGGGACAGACGCTGGGGACATGTCTTCACGGAGGGGCAGCTCAGGGACTAAAAAAGACTAAAAAGACACTTCGCCTAAGATGGTGCTCTAGCCGCTCTGGTCAAATACCATCCTCTCCTGAGGTATCTGGAGCACCTATACAGGATGAGCCATTGCCCTTGTCAGGCAGAGTAGAATCTCCTGTGGTGTCGGCTCCTGCATATGTCACGGAAGGCACTTTGTCGGTAGCCATTAATAATCTGGAAGGGAAAATAGAAGCACTAATCGGTAAATCTCTAAAGGCGATTAAAAAGCGAAGCAGGTCTCCTTCCGTTATTTCAGATCCCTCTTCAGATAGGTCTGATGTGGATGAAGGCGATGTGGAGCTTCTGGAGGATAAGGATGAGGGCTATCGGATGATTCAGGTGGATCAAAGGAGCCTTTTTCTGCCCCCCAGGTCCAAAATATGCAGGTACAATGCTATGCGGAAGCCGTACAGTCCATATTCAAATTGCCATTGGTGGAAGTAACAGAATTACCTGTTTCCTCCCTGGGTTCTTTAAAGTCCCCACAGTCTGCGGGCTTCTTCCCAATGCATCCTTTACTGAAGAATCTCATTTATACTGATTGGCAACATCCAGATAAAAGTTTTTCTCCCCCCAGGAGATTTGATTTTCTCTATCCAATGGGGGAAAAACGTAATAAAAAGTGGAAGTTACCGACGGTAGATTCAGCCATTTCCTGCGTAAACAAGAAACTAACCTGTCCTGTGGACAATGCTCAAGTTTTTAAGGATTTTTCTGAAAAGATATTGGAATCCTTACCAAAATCTTTCTTTATGTTAGCTGGCGCAGTAACCCAGCCTGCCGTGGTGGCCGTGGGTATGTGTCAAGTCCTAAAGGAACAAGTAACAGAAGGGCTCAAGGGTCTCCCTCCAGACCACGTTAAACCTGCCAAAGGCCTTATGTTTTACGGTTGATGCCATGAGAGATTCTTTTCAGCAGGCATTCCGCCTGACGCTCCAATTAGTGCATATGCGCAGAATCCTTTGGTTAAAACATTGGTCCGCGGAAGTGTAAGTCGTGTACCGGGGTGGGCTCTCCAAGATACAGCGAAGTCACAAATGAGGAAAGCAACTTTGACATCAACTTTTGTGAAACAGTTCTTTTCTTTTACTGTAACATGGTATTAAACCGAAACCCCAAAATGAACACAGCAATAAGGTTACATACACCCAGCCATAGCTGAGAACCCCTGTGCTGCACAGCAAGATGCCCCCGGGTGGATACCGAGGCAATTTGCCGTAATTTGCCTATTGGAGGATACAACTAGGACTGTCCCTCCGTACCTTTTATTACCCTTATCAGAACGCGAACGATTGTGTATATGCTTAGTTTCGGGGTCATCTGCGGTACAGCACAGCAGCTTACAAACTTATCACTTCTATGCAATATTTACCCCCTCCCTTTACATAACCAGTATGATGACACTAAACAGGTTTGTAGTTTGGAAGATTGCTCTCCGTATGCAATGTCTCTTTAAGTAGCAGGATCCTTGTACTAATGGTAGCAACACTTTTGGCCTGATACACTGTAATGACCCTGACTGACTAATAGTGTTGAGCAGAATATGCCATATTCGATTTTGCGATATATCTCGAATATATATTCGAATATTCGAGATATATTCGCTAAATTCGAATATTCGTGATATTTTATCGAAATTAAATGATTGCGATTTTTCGCTATTGCGAATGCGAAAATAATTGCGAATTTTCGATAACTGCGGTAGGAGCACTCGGATTGGCTCAGAATATTCTTGATATTTTTTCGAAATTTCGCAAAATGCGAATGCGATATTGATGGCGAAATTTCGACAACAGCGCTAGGAGCACTCTGATTGACTCAGAATATTCGTGATATTTTACAATACAAAATAATTGCGAATATTCGGCAAATGCGGAAGGAGCACTCTGGCTCGGAATATTCTTGATATTTTATCGAAATTTCGCAAAATGCGAATGCGATATTTATTGCGCAATTTCGACAAATGCTGTAGGAGTGCTCTGATTGGCTCAGAATATTCGTGATATTTTATCGAAATTTTGCAAAATGCGAATGCGATATTTATTGCGCAATTTCGACAAATGCTGTAGGAGCACTCTGATTGGCTCAGAATATTCGTTATATTTTATCGAAATTTCGCAATATTGCGAATGCGATGATTATTGCGGAATTTCCCCAAATGCTGTAGGAGCGCTCTGATTGGCTCATTCTGAAATCGAATATTCGAGATATTTTAGCGCAATTTCACAAAATGCGAATGCGAAATTGTTTGCAGATATTTCGAAAACTGCTGTAGGAGCACTCTGAAATCGAATATTTGTGATATTTTAGCAAAAAAATATTGCGATTGCGATTTTTCGATCGCGCATGCGCAATCGCGCGAACAACACGCGCCCAACACGCGACCATTTCCTGGACCCTTGCCAGTTTCCAACTTTATGATCGCATCGCAATCGCAGAGCAGAATGGTTGGAAGTAATTTCACTGTATCTGAGGAAAAGATGCTGATTTGTGTAAGTATTTTGACCACTGTTATTTCATTATCTTCAACTGCATTTTAGTCTAGTTTAAAAGTTAGTATATATGATCAGATATTAGTATTTCACAAACAATGTGTCTCCTGCTTTTACAAAACTACAACTCCCAGCATGCCTGGACAGCTGCAGACACCCTGGTTGGTAAATGTGTATTTAGGCACTTTTCCTTGTTATTTAGCATAATGAATTTAAAAAAAATTTGGACATAGGACGTATGCGAACGTCCTGACTTCAGGGTCCTCAAGGCCCAAGGACGTTCGAATACATATTGCCCTTTAGATGTTGCAGAACTACAACTTCCAGCATGCCTGGGAATGCTGGCACTTCTAGTATTGTAAGTTCTGCAGGCCCACATTTTTCAGGCCTTTATGCACGGGTCTCTAAACTGTGGCACCCTAGATGCAGCAAAAGTAAAATTCTTAGCATGCACTGACAGACCGTGGCTGATGGGAGTAGTAGTTTTGCAACAGCTGGAGGTGGACTGGTCTTGAAACCCTGAGTTAGGTAACAAACCCGTAGTGTTTTGCAACCATTCTGCCTCCAGCTGTTTTTTTTCTGTTGAAAAGCCTGTGGCGTGCAAAACACAACCCAAAAACTCCACCCGGTGCAGGGAAAAATGTGCACACACCTAAAGAGTGACATCACAAAAAACTGCGACGGGTGCATACGTCAGTGGTCCTCCGAAAAGGTCCCGTCTCTGATCCCCCGGGGCGTTAGGCTCCTGACAGGGAAAAGAGTTACTGTGGTCCATACAGCCGAAGCCATATGGACCCATCTCGGTCCAAGCAGCCGAAGCCACAAGGACCCAACATCCTCAGAGGGACTGCCGAAACAGAACCCTCCTCGGTGAGGCTCCCCCGAAGGGAGACCCCATGAGAGCCGGTGAACCTAACCAGAAGGCAGAGTCTACCAACTCCCAAGACTTTCAGAGACCGGCCCGAGGACCAGCACCCTACTCGCCACACATAAAGTGCAAGCACCAAAACAAAAAGAGTGACAAACAAAACAGAACACGGGGAAAAATAATAAAAGAAAGTGGGGAAAAGGAAGATGGGAGAGTGAGGAAAGTGACCAATGTGAAATAATTCTGCCTCCAGCTGTTGCAAAACTAAAACTCCCTGCATGCAACTGGCTGCAATTACCCCCCCCCTCTCCCCCAATGTGAATGTACAGGGTACATTCACATGGGCTGTGGCTTACAGTGTGCTTCTAGCTGAAGCAAATTCGGCGCTGCAGCTCAAACCCTCAGCGGGAAACTACTGTGAACCCCATGCCTCCCCGTTATTACCGGACAGCCATTAACTGTCCAGGCATGCTGGGAGTTAAAGTATAATTGTTGTACAGCTGTGACGGATGAGCTACATGGTGTATCAGAGCATGCTGGTAGTTGTAGTTGTTAAATAACATCAACTCCATTATTTATTCAAAATTAATTCATCAAAAAGTCAAAAGAAAAAAACATATTATTGTTCCTATATAAAGATAGGGATGAAAAAAAATTATCTATTGTACAGGCCCATTATCAGTGTCCAAAAAAAATTATAGCGGTCAGATGAATAGCAACGCATATCTCCCCTATACGTGTATCCTGTGTTGTTAATCATATATACATAATTATGCAAATCATAATGGCTGCTATATTTATGCAAAAAAGGTGGCGACCGAAATGGCAGGATATAAAATCTGTCATGTTACCCCTGTCATTGATTAATAAGGCGAGAATACTTCCAATTGTTGAATACCATACATTTACGTCATATATCCATAAGGCTTTAAACAAAAGTATTACAATATACTTTGTTCTTCATCTTGCAGAAGTTCCTGGAAACAGGGTATGATGAGCTGCGGAGGCAGCAAGAAAAACAGGCTGTTGTCAGCTCCCTAATTGAGGAACTACGCGCCCAAAACGGCGAAGCACCAAGTCGCATGGCGATCCTCAAGAAGTGGTCCGACCTGAAGAGGCGCCAGATGAACCGGGTCAGGCGTATCCGGAATAAATATCATCCAGGTAAGTTATTGGTCACAGTTATGTTTTTTTTTCTAAAGTGTATTTTGTGCGTGTACTCGAGAGAGGATCCAGATTGCAGGAGTTGGGAGTAGGCAGGCCTCCCCCAGAGGTAATCTGCCACCTTTCTCCATGCCCCAGGTGGCAATGGCGGGTGTGAGGGGGTCCTCCCACACAGACCGTCCTACCTGCTCCGCTTCGAAGCCCAACGGGGCAGAGGGACTCCCTATAAGGGAGTGAGAGGATTTGCCCGCTCAACCAGCCCCGTTAGTCCTTCGCCTCTCTTTTTAGAGACCGCGTGGTCAGAGTGCGTGCATGTTAACCCAATTGCGAGTGCGTGTAAGTGTGGTGGTTTTTGTGGGAGGGAGGTGGGCGTACTAAGCGCAGGCTTACCTCGCATAGCACACCCACCGGGGGCCGGGCTGAGACCACCAAACTCAATTCACATGTAGCCGAGAGCGGGATCCGAACCCCTAGCTGCAGAGGTGAATGGCTTGTCAGCGCAGTGGCAATCGCGTTGAGCCACCGCAGCTCCTTTGGTGACAGTTATGTAAGGTCATATGTAATTAATGTAAGGTCAGATGTTAACCAAGACGCCATGTTGTTGTAACATATATCACCACCAGTCAAGGTATTCATAGTACTGTTGGAAAAAGACATGGGACAGCAGACAGGAACACAGAAGTTATGTGGGAACATACTTTTCCCATTGCTTTGCATGGGACTTTAAACAAAAACCCAGACCCTCACCAATGGGGGTAGTTAAGGGATAAATTAACGATCCTATACTTTAAGTGGACGTATAGGTAACATGTGACCAAGTGTTATCGAAATATCTACAGCTGTTATGAAGTAACATGTATTTCCCATAGAGTTGAATGGGACTTTAAAGAAAAACCCTGACCAAGGCAAATGGCGGTGGGTAAGGGTTAAACCACCTATCCTATGTTTGTGGCTGACATATAAGTAACCTGTGTGCCAAGTTTCATGTAAATATCTTTAGCCGTTTGGACGTGATGCTGGAACATACATACATACATGCACACACACGTTGAGTTTTATATATATAGATTCCCACTAAATTCCTGTGTTAGGCGTGGGGTTGTTATAGTAATCCCGTGTGCTCCATCAGGCCCTTTTTTTAACATGAGATCGTCTGAACAAAACAAAGGAGACAAAAACAGCTCATTTTACCATGGTGGCAGCCCAGCTCACGCTCAGTCCCCTGTAGTGCCCACAAGACCCTTTAATATAACATTGTCCCATTGGTTAACTGTCTATATAAATCAATTTGTATTCATATACAATACAGCAGAGTACACAGAATTTGCATACGTCATTAGAAAACATTTTTATAATATATGAACATTGTGTTATTATAGGAGCTCCGCTACCAGTTGTGCGCGCCAAGCGCAGAAGGCGCCAGGCCGATGAGGAGGAGGATGCGGCAGAGGAGGATGCGGCAGAGGAGGAGAGGGATGAGGAGGAGCAGCCAGGGCCCTCCCACTTGCCAACCCCAGCTCCTGTTGAGGTGCAAGCTGAGGAGCTCCCCCCCCCCCCACCCCAACTTCTCAAGGAGATGAGCAGGAGGAAGACAGCGTTCCTATGACCCTCGCTCAGGAAGGTAAATATGTGCACAATGATTAATAACATTTCAACAATAAAATGTAGATATAAAAATGGACAACATATAAAGCGCACCCGTCAGATTGCAGAACCATAATATGGTATTTATGATAGAAGTATACTGTATGTGTTAGACACACAACAAATGTATAGACATGATAATGATTGATTAATAAGCAAAAAAAATATTTTATGTATTTGTTAACGGTCTTTGTAATCAAATTTGTTTTTTCTTATATCATAACAGCTGTAAAAGAGATTATGCTGAGACAAGCAGCAATAACAAAAAGGCAAGAATTAATTATTGCTAACCAGAGGAAAATGTGCTATTTAGCCAATCAAAACAAGCAACTGGAGGAGCAACAAATGAGAGAAATGCGTGAATTGGAAAAATTGCAGAAGTGCATGAGCCATTCAGTTTGATTTTTTTTTTTATAATAAAAAGTTTTATTTTTTGGAAATGTTTCCTTTCTTTTTGAGATATATTTTTTGTTTTTTCAAGACATCTAACTTCACATCTAACACATCAACATCAACACATCTAACTTCATAATAAGCAAAATCATTTTATACTATTATTTTATTTAACACAAACCTAGGACAAACTAAAGTACACAGACACAGTCACGACGAACACAAACTAAACTGTTGAAAAATGAACATAACAAAAGCAACAATATATATATATATAGATATAGAGAGAGAGAGCAAGAAAGAGAGAGAGAGTGCAGATTTGATCTTGAAGACAGGCTAATGGTTGCAGTATAAAGGCCGCAAACCAGGGTTTAACATAAAGTTCATTGTTTTAGTTACACTTGCTGTTACAATCCGGTCTGGTAGCTTGTAGCGGAGGCTGTTGGTGGATCCGCTGTGCCAGAAAGGTCATGAAGCATTACTCAGCATGGAGGCAGCAGCAGTAGTATTAAAATGTAATGATACTAGAAAAGATACAATTTCAGGGTAAATTGTGCTGCGTGGTCTTGCCTCCACTGATACTACTGACTGGAGACGGTGCCCCTGGAGATGTAAATGTGATCCAACCGTGTGTGGATCCAGTTCGGTCCATTGCCCCATCCAAAAACTGCTCCATCCAAAACTAGCCCATCAAAACTGCACCATCAAAACTAGTGCTGCGCATCTTCACCCGTCTCACGATTCGATGCGATTACGATTATCAAGTCCACGATTCGATTCGATTCCGCGATGCATCACGATGCATAACGATTGCAGCGCATGTACGCATGGCTCTCCCCCCAAAATAATAAAGGAGATTATCAGAGACTGCAGACATAGTACAGGAGATGGTCAGAGACTGCAGACATAGTACAGGAGATGGTCAGAGACTGCAGACATAGTACAGGAGATGGTCAGAGACTGCAGACATAGTACAAGAGATGGTCAGAGACTGCAGACATAGTACAGGGGATGGTCAGAGACTGCAGACATAGTACAGGAGATGGTCAGAGACTGCGGACATAGTACAGGAGATGGTCAGAGACTGGGGACATGCTACACGAGATAAGAGACTGCGTGCATGCTACAGGAAATGGTCAGAGACTGCGGAAATTATACAGAAGGTCAGTAGGTAAGTATGATTTTTTTTTTTTTTTTAATTTTAAAGAAGAAAATAAAACCCTTTAGTATCACTTTAACAAAGCCATTGAGTCTTTTGGCAGCAACTTGCATAGTAAACAGGTCAACATCACTGCACAAATAAAAAAAGGGAGACATTCCAATCATCAAGAAATATACTGCTTGCAGATCAGTAGATGGTTCCAGAGGGGAGAGATGATAGGGAAATCACAGCAAGAAATTAGACAGTAAAAGAGTTTGCCTTACAAATTGGGGGCTGCACAAACAGTACACACACACAGAGGATAGCTGCAGCATGGAAGGGGGGGGGGATGCTGCCACCTCTCTACACTCACCCATATATCAAGCATGACAGGCTTATCTCTCACCTCCGGAACACTTCCAACCCCCCCTCCTCTCAGCTTGTTTGTAGTTTGCAGAAGCCAAATTTATGGCTCATGGCACGGATGTTACAACAGCTCCGTGCAGTCATGATCTGTATGCCTCTGTCTCTCAGCTCCTCGTGCGGCTCGGCACCGCCCATCGGGGAGATGTTGCAAAACTACAAGTCCAATGAGGCATTGCAAGAATGACAGTTACCAGCATGACTCCCACAGGCAGAGGCATGATGGTAACTGTAGTTTTACAACAGCTGGAGGGCCACCAGTTTGAGACCCTTGCTTAACAGAGGAAAGTTCCCTCAGCCTTGTGTGGGAGGAACCAACTCACCTCATAACTTTATGTGAGGTGTTATTAAACTCCTCAGCTTTTCCTAGGAAACCAATTTTTGGGTTTGCAGGCTCTCTGTAAACACAGCAGAAATTGAGGAATGTTTTTTGAATAGTTGTCCTTCAAATTGTTAGATCTTAAAAACTATAAATCTCACAGTGAATATCTTTATAGTTTACGAATCACAAGACCCAGACCTACATTTTGATGTATAGTATGTCTCTGAAATAATAAAATTGAAGGCACAGTCGAAGTTTACAAATTCAACAGCAGATTTTAGTTTTATAAACTTTGACCTCCATTGACTTCCATTAAAATAATGGATGTCGTTGGTTGCAAACAAATTATCATATTGTGAAAACCGTTTGATCATTCGCTTAGCCGTAAACACGTGTGATGGCAGCAGGGAGAGCTGAACTTTTTGATATAAGATTTGTGTAGGTCGGCTTGAAAATGAGGGAGTGGTCGCAGTTTACAAATCATGTGCTGATTTTTCCGGTTTTCACATTCCACACTCTAGCTCTCCTCATTCACTCCTAAGGTAAAATTTCGCCGCAAAAATGACGATATTTCATGAATGAGTAAGCGAAACGTTCCACAAAGTAATAGCACACCATTCTGGAACAATCCACACGTTTCGATATATTACTTGTCTATGTAGTGTAAAAACTGTGGGAGGAGATACCGTTTAAAAGTTGGCTATAATAAGAATAATATATATGTGAGATAACAATAAGTGCTCTTGCTATGCAAGACCACTTAACTCTCACACAGGCATCATTTACAAGGAGTATTGGTAATATTACTAGATAGCATCTAAACATGTGGGCAGGACTTTACAGCATCAGTAATGACCATAGTAGTCAATAGTGTCAAATAACTTAGACATAGGTGTCGTGAGCAGCAGCAGTATTAGTAACAGTAGACAATATAGTGTCAAATCACTCGGGAAAGAGGTGCCATGAACAGCAGCAGCAGCAGTGGTAATAGTAGTATAGAGTGGCAATTAACTTGTGACATAGGTGTCTTGACTGAGCAGCAATAGTAGTAGTAGACAGTGACAATACAGAGTCAAATCACTTGAGCAGAAGGTGCCATGATGAACAGCAGTGAAAATAGTAGTATAGAGTGGTAAATAACTTCTGACATAGGTGTTTTGACTGAGCAGCAGAAGTAGTAGTAGTAGTAGTAGTAGTAGTAGTAGATACAGAGTCATATCACTTGGGCAGGAGGTGCCATGATGAACAGCAGTGGTAATAGGAGTATATTGAGTGGGAAATTACTTTTGACATAGTTGTCTTGACTCAGCAGCAGCAGCAGCAGCAGCAGCAGTAGTACTAGTAGATACAGAGTCATATAACTTGGGCAGGAGGTGCCATGATGAACAGCAGTGGTAATAGGAGTATATAGAGTGGGAAATTACTTTTGACATTGTTGTCTTGACTGAGCAGCAGCAGCATTAGTAGTAGTAGTAGATACAGAGTCATATCACTTGGGCAGGAGGTGCCATGATGAACAGCAGTGGTAATAGGAGTATATAGAGTGGGAAATAACTTTTGACATAGTTGTCTTGACTGAGCAGCAGCAGCAGTAGTACTAGTAGATACAGAGTCATATCACTTGGGCAGGAGGTGCCATGATGAACAGCAGTGGTAATAGGAGTATATAGAGTGGGAAATTACTTTTGACATAGTTGTCTTGACTGAGCAGCAGCAGTAGTAGTAGTAGTAGATACAGAGTCATATCACTTGGGCAGGAGGTGCCATGATGAACAGCAGTGGTAATAGGAGTATATAGAGTGGGAAATAACTTTTGACATAGTTGTTTTGACTGATCCAGAGGAGTCATGGGAGAAAGTCATGTGGTCAGATGAGACCATAATATAACTTTTTGGTCATAATTTCACTAACCGTGTTCGGAGGAAGAATAATGATGAGTACCATGCCAAGAACGCCATCCCTACTGTGAAGCATGGGGGTGGTAGCATCATGCTTTGGGGGTGTTTTTCTGCACATGGGACAGGGTGACTGCACTGTATTAAGGAGAGGATGACCGGGGCCAGGTATTGCGAGATTTTGGGCAACAACCTCCTTCCCTGAGTTAGAGCTTTGAAGATGGGTCGAGGCTGGGTCTTCCAACATGACAATGACCCAAAGCACACAGCCAGGATAACCAAGGGGTGGCTCTGTAAGGAGCATATCAAGGTTCTGGCGTGGCCTAGCCAGTCTCCAGACCTAAACCCAATAGAGAATCTTTGGAGGGAGCTCAAACTCCGTGTTTCTCAGCGAGAGCCCAGAAACCTGACTGATGGAGAGAAGATCTGTGTGGAGGAGTGGGCCAAAATCCCTCCTCCAGTGTGTGCAAAGCTGGTGTAAAACTACAAGAAAGGTTTGACCGCTGTAATTGCAAAGAAAGCCTACTGTACCAAATATTAACATTGATTTTCTCAGGTGTTAAAATAGTTATATTCAGCACTGTAAATACATCAGGTCCGGGGCTCCATCAGGGAATGCATGACAAGGGACCCTTCAGCGCCCTGAACCGACGACAGGTGCCAGAAAGTCACCGCCGATCCAGGACTCATTCATCTTTATGAATGTGAGTCTGTCCACGGAGTCTGTGGACAGACGGGTCCTCTTGTCCGTGACCACCCCACCTGCCGCGCTGAATGTCTGCTCAGATAGTACGCTGGAGGGGGGGCAAGACAATAACTCCAGCGCATACTGAGCGAGCTCGTGGCAGGTGTCCAATCTGGCAACCCAGTACTCCATGGGGTCGTCGGTGCTCATACTGTCAGAAGCACCGACGGACGCCATGTAGTCTGCCACCATGTGGGCCAGCCGCTGGTGGTGACTGCTGCTGCTGGTGCTGGTACTGGGTCGCTCGGTTTGGAAGAACATCCTCATCTCATCCATTAGGTCCCCTGCTCGGCTGCTGCTGGGTGCAGCCACCTGCTGGGTGAGATGAGGGGGGACAACTGGAGGCCGGGGAGTTGCCTGCTCCAACTGGCTGACAATGCCTGCCTGCAGTTCCTCCATCCGGTGCTGCCTCCGGCTGGCTGGGATGAACTGCTCCAGTTTCCCCTTGCACCTGGGATCCAAAAGGGTGGCCATCCAGAAATCATCCCTCGCCTTGATGGTCTTAACCCGGGGGTCCCTCCTGAGGCATCTCAGCATGTGGGCAGCCATGGGGAAGAGCACCGCCCGCTGTGACTCCTCACTGCTGCCCAGGTCAATGAGGTCCGACTCTTCATCCCTGAGGCGCTCCTGGTCACGCTCAGAGATGCCCAACCCCCGAACTATCGGTGCCCCCAACACCGGCTCTCCCTCCTGACCAGGCCCTGACTCCGGGACGACACCAGCAACCACCTCCTCATCATCATCATCCTCCTCCTCCTCCTCGTCCTGGCCCTGGTCTCGGTGGAGCATTGCTGACTCCTCCTGCTCCACCAAGGCACTCTCCCCAGTTTCGAGCAGGCGATCTAGTGTCCTCTCCAGCATGAACACTATTGGCAGCACGTTATTGAGGCCGACATGCTCACTGCTGACCATCTTGGTCGCCTGCTCGAAGGAGGACAACACTTGGCAGACCTGCTGTATCTGCCCCCACTCCGCACAGGCGATGAAAGGGAGTTGTAGTGAAGCCCTCTCAGTGCCTAGGTCCATCAGGTACTCCTTCACCGCCCTTCGCTGCTCCCACAACCTCTTCAGCATGTGGAGGGTGGAGTTCCACCGTGTCACACTGTCCACAATCAGCCTGTGACGGGGCAGCCTGTTGATCCGCTGCAACTCGGACAGGGACGCGGTAGCGGTTGGGGAGCGCCTGAAGTGGCTGGCAATCCTACGCGCCTTTGGCACAATGTCACTCAACCCGGGATAAGTGCGCAGGAACTTCTGCACCACCAGGTTGAGGACATGTGCCAGACAGGGCACGTGGGTCAGACTGCCAGCACTGAAGGCGGCGAGTAGGTTGCTGCCGTTATCGCAGACAACCATACCTGCCTGGAGCCTTCGGGGTGTCAGCCACTTCTGGACCTGAGCCTGAAGTGCTTTCAGCACTTCTTGTCCAGTGTGTCTCCGGTCCCCTAAACTAACAAGCTGGAGCACGGCCTGACAGCGCACGTGCCCCACACTTGAGTAGCTACGGGGGTGCTTGCTGGGAGGCTCAGCAGCTGCGGAGACAGTGGCTTGAGGGAGACCAGCAGTTCTCCCCTGGACACCCCGGGGCGGCACCACAAGATCGGTTGCCGCCGATCCCTCACCGACGCCTCGGAGGGAAACCCAATGGGCCGTGAAGCTGATGTAGCGCCCCTGCCCATGCCTGCTGGTCCAGCCATCCATTGTCAGATGAACCCTGTCGCTGACAGCGTGATCCAGCGACAGGGTTACATTCTGCACAATGTGCTGGTGTAGGGCAGGGACACCAGTCCTGGCAAAGAAATGGCGGCTGGGGACACGCCATTGGGGTTGGGCCTGCTCCAACATCTGCCTGAAGGGGTTGCTGTCAACTATGTTGAAGGGCAGCAAAATCATTTTATACTATTATTTTATTTAACACAAACCTAGGACAAACTAAAGTACACAGACACAGTCATGACGAACACAAACTAAACTGTTGAAAAATGAACATAACAAAAGCAACAATATATATATATATAGATATAGAGAGAGAGAGCAAGAAAGAGAGAGAGAGTGCAGATTTGATCTTGAAGACAGGCTAATGGTTGCAGTATAAAGGCCGCAAACCAGGGTTTAACATAAAGTTCATTGTTTTAGTTACACTTGCTGTTACGATCCGGTCTGGTAGCTTGTAGCGGAGGCTGTTTGTGGATCCGCTGTGCCAGAAAGGTCATGAAGCATTACTCAGCATGGAGGCAGCAGCAGTAGTATTAAAATGTAATGATACTAGAAAAGATACAATTTCAGGGTAAATTGTGCTGCGTGGTCTTGCCTCCACCGATACTACTGACTGGAGACGGTGCCCCTGGAGATGTAAATGTGATCCAACCGTGTGTGGATCCAGTTCGGTCCATTGCCCCATCCAAAAACTGCTCCATCCAAAACTAGCCCATCAAAACTGCACCATCAAAACTAGTGCTGCGCATCTTCACCCGTCTCACGATTCGATGCGATTACGATTATCAAGTCCACGATTCGATTCGATTCCGCGATGCATCACGATGCATAACGATTGCAGCGCAAGTACGCATGGCTCTCCCCCCAAAATAATAAAGGAGATTATCAGAGACTGCAGACATAGTACAGGAGATGGTCAGAGACTGCAGACATAGTACAGGAGATGGTCAGAGACTGCAGATATAGTACAGGAGATGGTCAGAGACTGCAGACATAGTACAAGAGATGGTCAGAGACTGCAGACATAGTACAGGGGATGGTCAGAGACTGCAGACATAGTACAGGAGATGGTCAGAGACTGCGGACATAGTACAGGAGATGGTCAGAGACTGGGGACATGCTACACGAGATAAGAGACTGCGTGCATGCTACAGGAAATGGTCAGAGACTGCGGAAATTATACAGAAGATCAGTAGGTAAGTATGATTTTTTTTTTTTTTTAATTTTAAAGAAGAAAATAAAACCCTTTAGTATCACTTTAACAAAGCCATTGAGTCTTTTGGCAGCAACTTGCATAGTAAACAGGTCAACATCACTGCACAAATAAAAAAAGGGAGACATTCCAATCATCAAGAAATATACTGCTTGCAGATCAGTAGATGGTTCCAGAGGGGAGAGATGATAGGGAAATCACAGCAAGAAATTAGACAGTAAAAGAGTTTGCCTTACAAATTGGGGGCTGCACAAACAGTACACACACACAGAGGATAGCTGCAGCATGGAAGGGGGGGGGATGCTGCCACCTATCTACACTCACCCATATATCAAGCATGACAGGCTTATCTCTCACCTCCGGAACACTTCCATCCCCCCTCCTCTCAGCTCGTTTGTAGTTTGCAGAAGCCAAATTTATGGCTCATGGCAGGTATGTTACAACAGCTCCGTGCAGTCATGATCTGTATGCCTCTGTCTCTCAGCTCCTCGTGCGGCTCGGCACCGCCCATCGGGGAGATGTTGCAAAACTACAAGTCCAATGAGGCATTGCAAGAATGACAGTTACCAGCATGACTCCCACAGGCAGAGGCATGATGGTAACTGTAGTTTTACAACAGCTAGAGGGCCACCAGTTTGAGACCCTTGCTTAACAGAGGAAAGTTCCCTCAGCCTTGTGTGGGAGGAACCAACTCACCTCATAACTTTATGTGAGGTGTTATTAAACTCCTCAGCTTTTCCTAGGAAACCAATTTTTGGGTTTGCAGGCTCTATGTAAACACAGCAGAAATTGAGGAATGTTTTTTGAATACTTGTCCTTCAAATTGTTAGATCTTAAACTATAAATCTCACAGTGAATATCTTTATAGTTTACGAATCACAAGACCCAGACCTACATTTTGATGTATAGTATGTCTCTGAAATAATAAAATTGAAGGCACAGTCGAAGTTTACAAATTCAACAGCAGATTTTAGTTTTATAAACTTTGACCTCCATTGACTTCCATTAAAATAATGGATGTCGTTGGTTGCAAACAAATTATCATATTGTGAAAACCGTTTGATCATTCGCTTAGCCGTAAACACGTGTGATGGCAGCAGGGAGAGCTGAACTTTTTGATATAAGATTTGTGTAGGTCGGCTTGAAAATGAGGGAGTGGTCGCAGTTTACAAATCATGTGCTGATTTTTCCGGTTTTCACATTCCACACTCTAGCTCTCCTCATTCACCCCTAAGGTAAAATTTTGCCGCAAAAATGACGATATTTCATGAATGATTAAGCGAAACGTTCCACAAAGTAATAGCACACCATTCTGGAACAATCCACACGTTTCGATATATTACTTGTCTATGTAGTGTAAAAACTGTGGGAGGAGATACCGTTTAAAAGTTGGCTATAATAAGAATAATATATATGTGAGATAACAATAAGTGCTCTTGCTATGCAAGTCCACTTAACTCTCACACAGGCATCATTTACAAGGAGTATTGGTAATATTACTAGATAGCATCTAAACACGTGGGCAGGACTTTACAGCATCAGTAATGACCATAGTAGTCAATAGTGTCAAATAACTTGTGACATAGGTGTCGTGAGCAGCAGCAGTATTAGTAACAGTAGACAATATAGTGACAAATCACTCGGGAAAGAGGTGCCATGAACAGCAGCAGCAGCAGTGGTAATAGTAGTATAGAGTGGCAATTAACTTGTGACATAGGTGTCTTGACTGAGCAGCAATAGTAGTAGTAGACAGTGACAATACAGAGTCAAATCACTTGGGCAGGAGGTGCCATGATGAACAGCAGTGAAAATAGTAGTATAGAGTGGTAAATAACTTCTGACATAGGTGTTTTGACTGAGCAGCAGTAGTAGTAGTAGTAGTAGTAGTAGATACAGAGTCATATCACTTGGGCAGGAGGTGCCATGATGAACAGCAGTGGTAATAGGAGTATATAGAGTGGGAAATTACTTTTGACATAGTTGTCTTGACTGAGCAGCAGCAGCATTAGTAGTAGTAGTAGATACAGAGTCATATCACTTGGGCAGGAGGTGCCATGATGAACAGCAGTGGTAATAGGAGTATATAGAGTGGGAAATTACTTTTGACATTGTTGTCTTGACTGAGCAGCAGCAGCATTAGTAGTAGTAGTAGATACAGTCATATCACTTGGGCAGGAGGTGCCATGATGAACAGCAGTGGTAATAGGAGTATATTGAGTGGGAAATTACTTTTGACATAGTTGTCTTGACTGAGCAGCAGCAGTAGTAGTAGTAGTAGTAGTAGATACAGAGTCATATAACTTGGGCAGGAGGTGCCATGATGAACAGCAGTGGTAATAGGAGTATATAGAGTGGGAAATTACTTTTGACATTGTTGTCTTGACTGAGCAGCAGCAACATTAGTAGTAGTAGTAGATACAGAGTCATATCACTTGGGCAGGAGGTGCCATGATGAACAGCAGTGGTAATAGGAGTATATAGAGTGGGAAATAACTTTTGACATAGTTGTCTTGACTGAGCAGCAGCAGCAGCAGCAGTAGTACTAGTAGATACAGAGTCATATCACTTGGGCAGGAGGTGCCATGATGAACAGCAGTGGTAATAGGAGTATATAGAGTGGGAAATTACTTTTGACATAGTTGTCTTGACTGAGCAGCAGCAGCAGTAGTAGTAGTAGTAGTAGTAGATACAGAGTCATATCACTTGGGCAGGAGGTGCCATGATGAACAGCAGTGGTAATAGGAGTATATAGAGTGGGAAATAACTTTTGACATAGGTGTCTTGACTGAGCAGCAGCAGCAGTAGTAGTAGTAGATACAGAGTCATATCACTTGGGCAGGAGGTGCCATGATGAACAGCAGTGATAATAGGAGTATATAGAGTGGGAAATAACTTTTGACATAGTTGTCTTGACTGATCCAGAGGAGTCATGGGAGAAAGTCATGTGGTCAGATGAGACCATAATATAACTTTTTGGTCATAATTTCACTAACCGTGTTCGGAGGAAGAATAATGATGAGTACCATGCCAAGAACGCCATCCCTACTGTGAAGCATGGGGGTGGTAGCATCATGCTTTGGGGGTGTTTTTCTGCACATGGGACAGGGTGACTGCACTGTATTAAGGCTCAGGTCCAGAAGTGGCTGACACCCCGAAGGCTCCAGGCAGGTATGGTTGTCTGCGATAACGGCAGCAACCTACTCGCCGCCCTCAGTGCTGGCAGTCTGACCCACGTGCCCTGTCTGGCACATGTCCTCAACCTGTCGCTGACAGCGTGATCCAGCGACAGGGTTACATTCTGCACAATGTGCTGGTGTAGGGCAGGGACACCAGTCCTGGCAAAGAAATGGCGGCTGGGGACACGCCATTGGGGTTGGGCCTGCTCCAACATCTGCCTGAAGGGGTTGCTGTCAACTATGTTGAAGGGCAGCAGATGTTGGGCAATAACCCTTGCCAGGAGCCCATTGAGGGAACGCACACGTCGGTCTCCAGGGGGGAAGGGAGTGGTGCGGTCAAAGGCATCTGAAATCGACGCCTGGCGCCGGACGGCAGTGCGGGACACAGACGCGGAGGGTGCTGTGGAAGTAGAGGTCTGGCTGCCGGTACCAGTACCTCTACTAGAGGGAGCGGGGGGGCATGATCTGCTGGAAAGAGATGAAGCTGTGGCAGGGGCTGCTGTACCCTGCTCACTTGTGGTGGTGGCGCTGCTACCACCACCACGCTTCATCTCGTCAAACACCCCCCAGTGGTTTATCCTCAGGTGCTGGTTCAGGGCTGTGGTACCCACCCGAGCCAAACACTTCCCTCTCTTCACCCTCACTTTACAGATCCGGCAGACGGCCACGGTAGGGTTGTCTGCCACCAGGGTGAAGTAGTTCCAGACAGGTGACTTCAGCGCCGCCCTCCTGTCAGATGGGGTGACGCTGACTTGCACCTGCTGGGACTCGGTGCGCACAGGTGGAGCTGCCTGCTGCTGCTGCTGCTGCTGCTGCTCCTGACACCTCCTGCTGCCATCACCAGTGGAGACCCTGACGATGGTCTCCCTGGTGGTGACCTGGCGCACCGTTTCCCCAGGGTGCCTACCTTCCCCGTCGTCACTGACGCAGTGAGCCGACGCGTCAGATGGCAACCATGATGGGTCACCCTCTTCGCCCCCAGAGATGTCAGACCAAGGGCTGAGATGTGTTGGTCTGAGGGAACCAACTGACATGGAGCCTCTAGCCTGGCTCCGCTGTCCCCTCACCCACGCCTGGGTCTGACTAGGTGCTGCTGTTTCCTGCACCAAAACAGCCGCACCAGTTTGAAGGGATGTCTCTGGGATACTGCCAGCAGGTATCCCATCCTCCTCATCCATCCCTTCAAAAAGGTCCTGACCATCAGGACAGAGCTGGAGGTCTGCCTGATGCATGGCCTCCCCCAAGAGATCCCTCTCACTGTCGCTGTCGAACAGTAAGATGCTGGACTCTTGGGGGCTGGGGGGGGTACTACAGGCACCGGTGTAATGGTGGTACTACTGGGAGTCGGGACCGACGACTCAGTGGCACTGCTGTGCCCCATGTAGTCCACCACTACTTCAGCCTGAGATGGCAATATCGGGCGGCTGCCCGATGGAAAGAACTCCCGGATCAGGCGGACTCCCCTTGCACCCGATCCTCTACCACTAGTAGGGGCACGAGAGGTACCCCGTGCTGGCAGCGACCCAGCACTGGGAGTAACTCCCCTACCGCCACGGCCACGGATGCCGCTCATGATTGCTGATGTGTGTGGGGGGGGTAAACTTTATTGGGGGGGGAAATGTGAGGAAAATGTGTTTTTATGTGTTTTTTTACAAGACAGGCACGCAGACAAAGACGTACACAGACAGCTACTAAACTATAATAAAACTAGTACACCAAAGACAAGGACTACAAAATTAAAAAAAAAAATGCACTAAACAAACACTAACTAAAGTTTTTTTTTTTTTTTTTAACACAAAACACAGACACTAAACACACACTAAGCTAAGCTAGATGAAATAAATGTACACTAACAGTATGTACACTTACTACACAGAAATCTAACTAACCTGAACAACACAAAACTTAGCTTTTAGAAAAGCTCTTTAAGAAAAACTAAGCAAAATGTGCACTGAAATCACTAGCAAATATCACTGAAAAGCGAAGCTGCAAGATCAAACAGTAACACAAGATGAACAACACAGCACAAAACTTAGCTTTTAGAAAAGCTCTTTTAGAAAGCTCAGCAAAATGTGCACTGAAATCACTAGCAAATATCACTGAAAAGCGAAGCTGCAAGATCAAACAGTAACACAAGATGAACAACACAGCACAAAACTTAGCTTTGAAAAAAGCAGTTGATAAACTGGAAAATATGCACTGGAATCACTAAGTAGCAATGCAGCACAATGCTGATGATGCTAGATCAATCAATCAGGAACACAGACACAGGAACACAGAAACAGCCTCCACACTCTCTAGCCACCTTCTGAATCTGCAATGAAATGGTGCTGGGAGTGACCTTATATAATGTCCGTGCAGGCAGGTTCCTATTGGTTGCAAACCTATGACAACTGTGGTAGGAGAACTCTGATTGGCTCTGATGCAAAAGAAGGACGGAGAAAATAATCGCGCAATATTCCTATTGCCGAATATTCGCATTGCGAATATTCGGCAATATAAAATGATCGCTTCAGCTACTCGGCCCAAGGTCTCTAATCATACCAGCAATGCTTTTAGACGTCTATGGAGATCACTAGGATGTAATCTGTTTTAAAAATGAAACTGTAAAAATCGCTCTGATGCGGAAGATAGGGGCGAAGAAAATAATCGCGCGATATTGCGATTGCCGAATAATCGCATTGCGATTTTTCGGCAAAATTCAATGAACGCTTCAGCTACTCGGCCCAGGGTCTCTAATCATACCAGCAATGCTTTTAGACGTCGATGGAGATATCTAGGATGTGATCTGTTCTAAAAATAAAATTGTAAAAAATCGAATATTCGGAATTGCGAATATTCACCGCGAAATTCGAAATATAGCGCGATTACTCGAATATGCTATATTCGAGTCGAATATTCGCAATGCGAATATTCGTGAGCAACACTACTGACTAACTACAGGCCTAATCTTTAGGCGCCAACATCACTAGGCGGTGCGTGCACGATATTACTGACCCGGGTCTTGAACTGTAGCCGATGATGTCTTCCAACCGAAAGTCCTTTCAGCAATTATGAGAAACTGCAGGTGAGGTAGTTTTCTGTGTCTCAACTCCTATCAGCCTTCCTGAAAAACTATCCCTTTTTCCTCCGGACAGGCTCTGTACTGAACGGTGATTACCCCTGGATGCGAACAGATTCAATTTTCACACAGTTTAAAAAAACATGTCTGCTCCAACTCCTTCCTGATTCCTGCTTCTCCAGCTCAGCTCCACCTCCTCTAAAATAAGCAAGAGCTTGCAGTCTGTAGAAACAGTGGCCTCTTGTGGTCAAAACTCAGAATGGAAATTATACACAAAGAGTGAACAATAAAACTCAGAATGGCAATTATACACAAAGAGTGAACAATGGGAACTGCTTCACAATCTCACATGCCACCCCACTAGAAGTTGTCTTCCTCGGCAACTTTCCCCAAATAAACTCATCCTGGGCATAGCGTTGTGGGGGCATACCAGCATTGGGCCTTGTTGACCTTCTTAGAGAAAGGGACTCAGAAGTACTGGGGACATCAGGCATATCTGTCAGGGGAGGAGCTACTACTAGTTCAGCACTCTCTCTGGGTGGCAAACCTGCCTCAGCCGAGGCCTCATTGGGTACCTGGGCAGGAAAAACCCACCATTTCTCATCCTCCTCCTCCTCTGTACTCTGAGCATGAGAAGGCATCTCCTCAACACACACTGGTTCGTCAAAATTACAACGTCTTAACATATTACGGTGCAATTTTCGGGAGGGTTCCCCAGTCCCCACTGGCTCTACCTCATAGACTGGAATGGCAGGGTCTACCCTCCCTTTCACTGTGTATGGGACTGCCTCCCACCGCCCATCCAACTTCCCAGATGGCCGTTTGGCTTTGACCATCACCCGATCACCCAGGGCATACCCATCCCTCTGCACTGGCCTTGGGTTGGGGTGTACCACTTGCCCCAGGCGCTCCCCTACAACCTTGTGGATAATTCTCAGCTGGCGTCAGTGTTCTTGCACCCATGCGGTGGTACTTCTTGGTGGTGGCTCCATCGGGTTGGGCATGTGAAGGTTTTCAATCTCCCGTCCAGCTCTCCCAAACATAAGCATATGGGGAGAGTATCCAGTGGTACTGTGTACCCTGTTGTTATAGGCCCACATTAGTTCAGGTAGGTATTCGGGCCACTGGGCCTTTTGGCTATCCTCCAGAGTCCACAGCATCTGGAGCAAGGTGTGGTTAAAGCTTTCGCACGCCCCGTTTCCTTGAGGATGATACGGGGTGGTGCGGGAGCTTTCGATCCCATACAGCTGGTACAGTTTATACATTAGAGTACCCTGGAAACACGCTCCCTGGTCCGAATGTATTCTCTGTGGGCAACCGAACACCTGAATAAAGTGCTTGCAGACCGCTTCAGCAGCTGACTCTGCTGTCTGGTCTCTGGTGGGTACAGCCACTGCATACTTGGTGAAGTGATCTGCCATGACTAGACAGTATGAGTGTCCTGAGGTAGAATACCCAATCTGCACATAATCATCAGAAGCTCCAGGGGCGCTGAGGTCCGGATGGTCTGGACAGGGGCCCGCTGTTCAGTACTCTTACTCAACCCGCAGGGTCGACACTTAAGACATGCCTTGGCCACCATGTTAGCCAGATCTGGACAATTAACCAGCCGTTGGAGCCACTTGAACGTTTTGTCGCTCCCGAAATGGGCTCCCCTTTCATGGGCTTCCTTGGCGGCTTCCGGTCCCAATGACAAGGGGGTTAACAATCTGTTGTCGGTACTTCAGCTCTGTCTGTAAGTATATGGTCCGGCACAGGAGTCCCTGGGTAATGGTCAACTTATCCCACTGTCTCAACAAGTTTTGGCCCTTTGGGGTCAGTCTGGCTCGCTCTTCTGGCTGTGGCCAGATCTTAGCCCAAACCCATTCCTTCACTTTCCACAAGTCCGGGCAGCCATTCTGGATTCTCGCCCAATCGGCCAATGTCTTTCCCAGCACCAGAAACATCCCGGATGCCACCCCACTTGAATGTGCCACGTCCTGGAACAGGGGTAATCGACCAAGGTCAGGCGTTTCAGTGTCCTCCAGCTCAGTACTCTGATCCAACAACCCTACAGGGACTCGGGAGAGTGCATCAGCGTTGCTGTTCTCCCTACCTGACCAAAACTTGATGCGATACTGGTACTTAGAAAGACGAGCCATCCACCTCTGTTCAAGCGCACCGAGTTTGACATTCTCCAGATGTGCTAACGGGTTGTTGTCCGTCATCACGGTCACCTCTGCACCTGTCAGGTACTCCGGAAATCTTTCGGTCATGGCCCACACCAGCGCCAGCAATTCCAATTTAAAGGAGCAGTAGTTGTCAGGGTTGCGCTCTGATTCCCTCAGAGACCAGCTGCCATAGGCAATGACCCTCTCACGTCCATCCTGGACTTGGGATAACACGGCCCCCAGACCATGTAGACTTCCGTCAGTGTACAACAGGAATGGGGTTTCGAACTGTGCATAAGCTAGAATCGGGGCTCTGATCAGCGCCTCCTTCACTGCTTCAAAGGCCTCTTGCTGTCTGGATCCCGAACCGATGGGGCGATTCTTTGGGCCCCCCGCAGTGCCCCTAATAATTCGTTTAACGGGTCCACCAAATGAGCAAATTTGGGTATGAACCTCCGGTAGTAACCGGCCAGTCCCACGAATGCCCGCACCTCTCTTAGTGTCCGTGGTTGGGGCCACTTCTGGACAGCCTCTACCTTACTGGGGGCTGGCTTTACCCCCTACTGGGTGACTACATGTCCCAAATAGTCGATCTGTTGCCGAAACAGTTGGCACTTCTTGGGCTTGATCTTGAGCCCATGGTCTCGTAGCCGTCCTAGGACTTGTCGCAGCTTCTGGATGTGGTCTTCAAAGGAGGCCCCAAACACTACTATGTCGTCCAGGTATATCGATACCGACTCGAATTTGAGATCCCCCAGGCAGTGCTCCATCAGCCGCTGGAATGTTCCTGGGGCATTGGACAGTAGAGTCCCATAGGTAGAATGAAAGCAGTCTTCGCTTTGTCCTTCTCAGCCATCGGTACTTGCCAATATCCACTGGCCAGGTGAAGAGTCGAGAAGAATTTCGCATGGCTCAGGGCTGACAACGACTCCTCAATCCGCGGAAGTGGGTAAGCATCCCGGACGGTCTGAGCTTCCGATAATCGACGCAGAACCGGAGACTCCCATCTTTCTTCCGCACCAAGACTACTGTAGCAGCCCAGGGACTTTGACTCCCTTGGATCACCCGGTTAGCCAACATGCTGGTTACCATATCCTTCACCTCCTGGTAAATTTTAGGTGGGATTTGCCGGTAACGTTCCCTGATTGGTGCCGCATTGCCAGTAGGGATTTTGTGTTCAATGGCAGAAGCACACCCGAAGTCCTCATCATGTCGCGAAAATGCCTCTTGAAATTCCCAGAGGGTGTCTTCCAGCAACTTTTTTTGTCCAGGAATCAGAGTCTTGCAGTCCACCCCCATTCGGTCCATGATCACTCAAACATTCTACTCTATTGTCGGGGCCTCCCTTTGTTGAATCTCTATAGCATAGGTCCAGGCTGATCTCCTATCAGGCTGTAGCGTGAAACTCTGTCGTCGAGAGACATTCCCTTCGGACACATAGACTTTGGCCAGCAGGGTGTTTCCGGGAATGGTCAGCTCACCGTATTCAATATTGAGGCAGTGTACAGGCACACACCCGTCTTACACAATGACGAGGGTCCGGGCTACCAGTGGGCGAGTCTGTGTTTCCTCTTGATAAGAGGACTCAATCAGGATCTCCAGTCCATTCAGTTGTCGTCCAGCACCCACCGGCAGCATCAAGATTCGCTCTTGTCGAAGTGGAATCTTCACCGGGGTCCTCCGCGGCACCTTCACGTCTCCAATGGGCTGACCGGACATGTTACTCTTTTTCAGACTACAGCTCCTCACCATCTGTTGTAAAACTTTCTGGGTCGGCCAGTGTGAGGTGGCCCGTTGCCAATACTTCGGCACTTCTTTGGCATAGAGTTGATGGTCTAGATCCCTCAGTACATTCATACCTAGGGTCACGTCTATTCCTTCCCGAGACGGATGGTCCACCAGCAGGACCCTCTTGCCGATGTCTTGCCCAAACAATCGCACCTGCATCCATACTATCCCTCAGACGTCCATCTCTTGGTTATCGGCAGCCGTCAGCCTGATGACGCTCCCATCTTTGGGCTCCATCATATGCCGAAAGTGCCTTTCGAAGAACTCCAGGGGCATAAGGGTGCACTCTGACCCTGTATCAACTAAGCAGCGTACCTTCTGGTCTTCCAACTCGGCTTCCATAACGGGGCTGCTGGCATACAGGTCATGTTCCTCACGCATAGGGCCTAGCTTCTGGTGTACCTAGGGTTGCCACCTCATCCCTTTAAAACAGAACACATATGAATTACACGGGTTCTGTGGCTGATTTAATGCAGGTAAGGCACCAAATGAGTCTAATTACCACCTTAATTAGCCACAGAACCTGTGTAATTCATATGTGTTCTGTTTTAAAGGGATGAGGTGGCAACCCTAGGTGTACCGCCGCAGTATGCCCAGCTACTGGCGCAGTCGGAAGTTTAACGCCGGCTCGGATTTCATTTGTTCTGGACACTCTCTGGCTATATGGCCGTAATGTCGACAAGCCCAACAGAGGGGTCCTCTTTTAACGTGCCCCCACACCTGAGTTATCCTGGATGGAGTGGTGTGGTGTACTGGGGTCATTTCCGGGGGCCAGGGCGATCCTGACTATCTGGGACACTTCCAGACGGAGTTCTTTCAGTTCTGTCCGCAGGGCCTGGACCGTATCCTTTAAGGAATCAGAGTCTTCAGATGTAGACTGACGTCTCGTAGCATGGGTGCTACTCACTACTCTCGCCGTCACAGGCATGTGCTCTTCCTCTCTCTCCACGGCGGCTAGGTAGACACTGTAGAATGTCATGTCTTCCGCCATCCGGGTCATCTCTTGCAGCTTGTCCTGTAAGAACTTGTTGGAGAGCCCTACTATGAACTGATCTCTTAGTAGCCGGTCTACCTCCCGGAAGGCTCCCATGGCCTCTGGGTCCCGCCGCTGCATTTCATTGAGTGTCTCCTGTAGGGCATTAGAGTACTGCATTAGGGTCTCACCCTCTCGCTGTGGTCGGTTGAAGAAGTGGCTTCGCAGCTGCACTACTTTAGCACGGCCCCCTAGTGCCCTCTCCAGCAGGGAGAATATTTTCTCTAGGGTGTCCCTCTCGGATTCGGGCCTTACCATCACTGCCCGTCTGATGTCACCCTCAAGAGCTCCCAACGCAACCTCTGCCTGCAGCTCAGGGGTCAGGTTACACATTCTAACTGGACTCCGCACCCTTTCAGTCCAGTCCTGCAATGTCATGTTTTGGCCGTCATACTTTGGCAGATGATGCAGCAGCGCCCCCACGGGGATGTATCCTACTGGGGCGGGCATGGCATTGGGGGCAAGCTGGCCCTGTGCTGGTACAACCTGAGCTGGGTTCTGATCCAGTGCGCTCCCGTCCATAACAGTCACTGTATCCTGCCGACTACGCCAAGATGTAAGTCGTGTACCGGGGTGGGCTCTCCAAGATACAGCGAAGTCACAAACGAGGAAAGCAACTTGGAAACCAACTTTTGTGAAACAGTTATTTTCTTTTACTGTAACAAGGTATTAAACCGAAACCCCAAAATGAACACAGCAATAAGGTTACTTACACTCAGCCGTAGCTGAGAACCCCTGTGCTGCACAGCAAGATGCCTCCGGGTGGATACCGAGGCAATTTGCCGTAATTTGCCTATTGGAGGATACAACTAGGACTGTTCCTCCATACCTTTTATTACCCTTATCAGAACGCGAATGATTGTGTATATGCTTAGTTTTGGGGTCATCTGCGGTACAGCACAGCAGCTTACAAACTTATCACTTCTATGCAATATTTACCCCCTCCCTTTACATAACCGGTATGATAACACGTGTGTAAGTTTTTCTTCCTCAATGAAGACACTAAACAGGTTTGTAGTTTGGAAGATTGCTCTCCGTATGCAATGTCTCTTTAAAGCGGTGGTTCACCCTCAATAACAACATTCTAGCATTAAATTAAGCATAGTAGCGCGAGCTACAG
Source organism: Rana temporaria (assembly GCF_905171775.1). Classification (NCBI taxonomy): domain Eukaryota; kingdom Metazoa; phylum Chordata; class Amphibia; order Anura; family Ranidae; genus Rana; species Rana temporaria. Next base: position 482,054,517 of record NC_053491.1, on the reverse strand, counting down.
TATGCCTTTATTTATTTGTTTGCCCCGTACTCACTGTTTAATCCTATAGTGAAGATTCAGACTCCCCGCGGGGAATGGGCGTTCCTATCCAGAGGGAAGATGATTGACGGCCGGCTCTGCCGCGTCACGCTCCCCAAAGATAGCCGGAGTAGGTCTTGGCTCTTCACGGCGCTATACGGCGCCTGCGCACAGACTAGGCCTAGGCGCCGTGAAGAGCCAAGTCCTATTTCGGCTATTTCCGGAGAAGCGTGACGCTACTATGCTTAATTTAATGCTAGAAAAAAAAATGTATAGGGTGAACCCCCTCTTTAAGTAGCAGGATCCTGGTAGCAACACTTTTGACCTGATACACTGTAATGACCCTGACTGACTAACTACCGGCCTAATCTTTAGGCGCCAACATCACTAGGCGGTGCGTGCATGATATTACTGACCCGGGTCTTGAACTGTAGCCGATGATGTCTTCCAACCGATTAACGAAAGTCCTTTCAGCAATCATGAGATACTGCAGGTGAGGTAGTTTTCTGTGTCTCAACTCCTATCAGCCTTCCTGAAAAACAATCCCTTTTTCCTTTTTCCTCCGGACAGGCTCTGTACTGAACGGTGATTACTCAGCTGCCGTTCCTGAAGCTCTAGGATGCACAGTTCCCCCTGAAAGCGAACAGATTAAATTTTCACACAGTTCAAAAAAACATGTCTGCTCCAACTCCTTCCTGATTCCAGCTTCTCCAGCTCAGCTCCACCTCCTCTAAAATAAGCAAGAGCTTGCAGTCTGTAGAAACAGCGGCCTCTTGTGGTCAAAACTCAGAATGGCAATTATACACAAAGAGTGAACAATGGGAACTGCTTCACAATCTCACAGAAGCTCCATGTAAAAAAACTTTTAGCTGGTTTCCCCTTTCATGGGGAATGACTTTTTGTGGATGATCTGATAAATACATCCAAAAGATTTCAAGTGGTAAGACTACACTTTTACCAGAGAAAAAGAAGAAACGCCCGGGTTTCAAGGTTTCAAGAGGTCCCTTTCTCCAGGTTCCAGAGAACTCTGCTCCCAGGCAGTGGTGACAGCATTTTCAGTCAACTACAAAGCCCAAGACCCAGAATCAGACCCAGGGTCGAAAAAAGCCACGGGTCCAAAAGACTGGTAAAATCATAAAGCTCCTTTATGAAGGGGCGCCCCCGCTCGGCCGAGTGGGGGGATGGCTTTGGCAGTTTTCAACGGCTTGGCGAGCAGAGATCCTGGACAGATGGGTCATTTCCACAGTATCCCTAGGATACAAAATAGAATTCCGGGAGATTCCACCTTCCCGATTCTAAACTCAAATGTCTCCAGAGATCCATTAAAAAGAAGATCCCTCTTCCAAGCGGTGGATCACTTGTTATCCCAAGGAGTAATCAAAGAAGTTCCTCTAAGAGAACAAGGCATGGGGCTTTACTCAAACCTCTTTGTGGTTCCGAAACCAAACGGGTCGTCAGACCCATTCTGGATATAAAGGCCCTTAATTAGTTTGTAAACATTCGGCATTTCCAAATGGAAACAATTCGATCAGTGGTTTCCACCCTACAAGGCGGGGGAATTCTTGACATCAATAGACATCAAGGATGTGTATTTACGCGTCCCTATTTATCCTGCTCTCCAGAAATTCCTAAGGTTCGCTTTGGAACACCAACACTATCAGTTTGTGGCCCTGCCCTTCTGTTTTGCCACTGCACCTTGTGTATTTACAAAAGTTCTGGCCCCGCTTCTAGCACATTTAAGGATGCAGAGCATAACAGTAACGGCTTATCTAGACAATCTTCTTCTGGTCGAACAGTCAGTGAGTCAGTTAAACCACTGTGTGCTCAGCACAATAAAATACCTGGAGTCTCTAGGTTGGATCATAAACTTCCAGAAATCCTCTATACACCCTCAGTGGAGGATATAATATTTGGGCATGGTCCTGGACACAACCCAAAACAAGGTATTCCTTACGGAATAAAAAATCTAATCATTAAAGGATCTCATCCGCATGGTCAAAGCGAAGAGAAAACCATCAATTCGGCTTTGCATGAATTTGTTGGGGAAAATGGTGGCCTCCTTCGAGGCCATCCCATATGCCCAGTTTCATTCGAGGCTCCTTCAGAACGGCATATTGACCGCCTGGAACAGAAAGATCCAGGCTCTAGATTGGCAATGCACCTATCTTCAGAGGTGTGCCAAAGCCTCAGTTGGTTGAATACCAAGAATTTACGTGTGGGGAGATCCTTTCTTGTGGTCGTTTGGAATGTGGTGTCTACGGATGCCAGCCTGTTGGGCTGGGGAGCAATACTAGAAGAGGCCTCAGCCCAAGGAACCTGGTCCAGGTCCGAGAAGGGCCAAGGGCCTCCCTATTAACATCTTGAAAATTCAGGCAGTATACCTAGCCCTCTTAACCTGGTCTCACAGATTACATGGTCACCCAGTTCGGATCCAATCCGACAATGCTACTGCTGTAGCATACATCAATCACCAGGGGGGCACCCGAAGCCAGAATGCTCACAGAGAAGTGAGCAAGATTCTAACATGGGCAGAAACTTGCGTTCCTTGCATTTCTGCGATCTTTATCCCAGGAGTGGAAAATTGGCAAGCAGATTATCTGAGTCGTCAACAATTGTCACCGGGGGAATGGTCTCTCCAGCCAGGCATCTTTCAGGACATATGCCACAAATGGGGGACACCAGATGTAGACCTGTTCAACAGGAAGTTAGAGGATCTGTCGTCCTCGATACATAATTCTCTATCTTACGGAACAGATGCTCTTACGATTCCCTGGGGTCAGTTCTCCCTGGTCTATGCATTCCCTCCGGTCCCTCTTACAGAGACTTTATTTTTGATTTTTTATATAGGTTAATTAAGTAACAACAATACACGGAATCAATAGAACATTACACACTACATGAAGCATCATGGTAGGCGCCCACTATGTGGCGCAAACGCAAAGTGACATGTGCGCCCCAGGAGAGCACCTGGGCTCCGTCGCCTGATGAAACTAGTGGTGACTTCCAGAGGGTGTCTCCTTCTGAGAGAGGGAGGCGTATTTGTCAAGTCGTCAAGGGTCGGGTCCACGTAACCGGTCCCTTCCTTTTCTTTTTATATCAAAGAAAGATAAAAAGACAGAGGGAAAAAGCCCCAGTGTGGGGGAGTAGAAAATTCCAAAGAAAAGAAAACAGGACTGAAAGAGGGAAGAAAGAAAGAGTGGTCAGGGGTAGAGGGCGGGAGGGGGTTGGTCGGAGGGGTAGGTCACCTTGCATATAGGCTCACCGTAGGGGTAGTTCCCCTACTTTGTGTACTTACTCCCTGTTGTGGAGATGGTCTGGGTTGGGGGGGAATCATACTGGTAGGGTAACGTTTACCCATCAGCCGTGGGCTCTCTCAATGCCTGGCCCTCAGCTGAATAGATGAAGATATTCCACAGCTGCCAGGTATAGGCAAACGTTTCCTGTCTGTTATGTGCTGTGAGGATAAGATCCTCTATGCGCTTTATCTCCTCCACCTTCATGATCCATTGGGACACTGTCGGCGGGAGCGTGGCCTTCCAGTGCAGTGGAATGCAGGCCTTTGCTGCATCCAAAAGGTGTCTAATTACGGATTTTTGGTATGCCTTCTCCGGGACGTTAGATACGTGCAGGAGAAAGAACGCCGCATCATCCGGTATAACACGATCCGTGAATTTCTGGGCTACCTCACGGATCACCCGCCAGAAGCGACTCAGACCAGGGCAGGACCAAAAGATGTGTAGTAACGTCCCCTTGTCAGCCCGACAGCGCCAGCAAAGATCAGACGTCGTCGGGAAGAACTTGTGGAGCAGTACTGGTGTCCTGTACCATCGTGACAGGAGCTTGTAACTAGTTTCCTGTGTCTTAGCGCAAATTGAGGACTTGTGCGTGAATCTCAGAATGCGTTGTCGTTCGGCCGTACTGAACTGACGATTTAGCTCCTCTTCCAACTTAAGCACACCCGGGGGCACAAAGTCTGTGCGTGGTGCATTTATAAGACTATAGGCCACGGAGAGCGTATGTGACGTGGTACCCGAGGTGTTGCAGAGTTCCTCTAGTGTTGTGAGAGGTTGGGTGTTGGTGGCTGGCGGTGTCAAAGAGCAAAGGAAATGATTTAGTTGATGGGACCTCAGGAAGTCCAACCGAAACGGGCCTGTGGGGTCAGAAAGCTCCGCAATAGTATTCCATCGCCTCCCCGAACTAAAGTGGGAGGCCTGGTGGAGGCCTGCCCCGACTAGACCCCGAAAGGCCACATCCCGTATGCCCGGCATGAACTGTGGGTGTCCCAAAATGGGACACAATGGTGAGTTGGTCGAGGACAAAGGTGTCTGGGAGATGAGTCTGGCGCAGACTCGTGTCTTGTTGCCAATCAGCGGGTGGCGTTTAACGTCTGTTGGTAGGCTCGAAAAGCACCAGGGCGCTCTGTTGAGGGGGATCTCGGTCTGGTCCTGCTCTATCTGCACCCAGAGCTTGTTCTCCCGGTTGCGGCACCAGTCTAAAAGCCTACCTAGGTGAATTGCTTGGTGATAGGACCGGATATCCAGCAGTGCAAGGCCCCCCTGACATTTGGGTAAGACTAAAAGTTTAGCTGACAGCCGTGGTCTCTTTTTAGCCCATACAAATTCAGTGAATGTGGCAGTGCTTGCATGAGGTAGAGGAATTTTGGGAGGATTGTCATCTTCAATCTGTTACAGCGGCCCACCTAAGAGTGTAGTCCTGTGTGCCACTTGTTCAGGAGCATCCGGATTGTCTTTAGCAGGGGTGGGAAATTAAGCTCGTATAGCCGTGAGAGCGTTTGGGGGATGTGTGTGCCCAGGTATTTCAGGGCAGTTGTCGTCCACTTCAGTTTAAATCTGGCCTGCAAGTGCGCGAGTTGTGTGTGCAGTAACCCCGCACCCATGGCTTTCGATTTGACGTAATTAATTCTCAAATTGGAGAGGGCCCCATAGCGTTCAAATTCCATCAGGAGGGTTGGGAGGGAGACGGAGGGGTTGGTGAGGGAAAACATAAGGTCGTCGGCATAGGCCGACACCTTATGTTGGGTACGGTTTATCGTCACTCCGGATATATCGGGGTTCAGCCGTACGTGGCAAAGGAACGGTTCCAACGAGATGGCGAATACAAGGGGTGACAACGGACAACCCTGACGCGTTCCGTTAGTGATCTGTAAAGGGTCGGAAGTTACCCTGTTAGCCCGGACTCTGGCTGTTGGCGACACATAGGTCGCCGAAATCCAGTGCATCATTTTACGGCCGAGCCCTATGTGGCGTAACGTGGCGAGCATAAAGGCCCAACCGACCCGATCGAACGCCTTCTCCGCGTCTGTGCTCAGAAAAATACTAGGGGCCGGATTCAGAAAGAGATACGACGGTGTATCTTCTGATACGCCGTCGTATCTCTGAGTTCAAGCGGTCGTATCTATGCGACTGATTCAGAGAATCAGTTACGCATAGATATCCCTAAGATCCGCCAGGTGTAAGTGTCTTACACCGTCGGATCTCAGGCTGGCCGCTAGGTGGCACTTCCGTATGTTTTATGCGAGGAATATGCAAATTAGGATTTACGCCGATTCAGAAACGAACGAGCGCCCGGCGCTTTTTTTTTACGTCGTTTGCGTTCGGCTTTTTCCGGTGTATAGTTACCCCTGCTATATGAGGGGTAGCTAATGTTAAGTATGGCCGGCGTTCCCGCGCCAAGTTTTGAAATTTTACGTCGTTTGCGTAAGTCGTTCGCGAATACGGCATTGCAAAGTCATTTAGAGCAATGCACACTGAGATATTTTACGGACGGCGCATGCGCCGTTCAAATAAACGTAAAAAAACGCGGGGTCAACACAAATTTAAATAAAACACGCCCCCTACATCCCCATTTGAATTACACGGCCATACGCCGCAACACATATGTTACGCCGCCATAACTAAGGGCGCAAGTTCTTTCTGAATAAAGAACTTGCGCCCAAAGTTAGAGCGGCGTAATGTATCGGAGATACGTTACGCCGGCCGGACAGATACGCTCAGGTATCTGAATCCGGCCCTAGGTGTCTTAGTACGGGTGGATGAGTAGAGCAAGTTCAGGACTTTGGTGGTGTTGTCCCTCGCCTCCCTTGTTGGGACAAAGCCTACCTGGTCCAGGTGAATGAGGTGGGGGAGGTGGGATTGCAGTCTGGTGGCCAGAATTTTGGTGAATAATTTAAGGTCCGTATAAGGTCCGTATTGGCCTTCCAAGCCCTTAGCAGGACGCTGCCTTAATCCCAGGCTGCGGTCCATGGTCAGGGAGTAGGGATAGGCATTTTGTGCCCTGACACCCCCCCCTTCTTTTTATGTTTCTTTTTATTTCTTGTCTGTTCCCCTCTTTTACTTAGATGTCCTAGTTTCTTCGCATTCGGCGCTCTATAAGTATTTATTCCAATCCAATCCAATTAAGGAGGGATATAGGACGATAACTCCCGCAATAGGACAGGTCTTTGCCTTCTTTAGGAATAACGGAAATCTGCGCTTGCAACGCGGAGGCATGTAGTGCATCACCCTCGGTAAGGTCATTAAGCATCTTTACCAGGTGGTCGCCCAGAGATGGTAGCAGGGTCTTGTAATATTGAAGCGTGAAGCCGTCCGGACTAGGGGACTTTCCTAGTTTAGTGTTGCTCACTGCGAGCTGTAGCTTGGCCAATGTGATGGGATCTTCTAAAAGGGCGCGTGTCTCGGCAGGTAGGGTAGGCATACCGGAGGATGTTATGTAGTCTGTCAAATGGTCTGGTGCTGCAGGCGTTATGGATAGATTGTACAGCGACTCGTAAAAAGACTTAAATTCCTGCATTATGTGTTGAGGCATAGATCTTTTCTGGCCCGTCGGGGAGTGCACAAGCGGTATGTATGATGCCAATTTCTGGTCGCGTAGGGACTGTGCCAAAAGTCTACCACATTTATTGAATGTTTCATAAACTTTTTGGCAGGTTATCTGAAGTGCCGACTTAGCTTTAAAAGTGAGTAGGTCCGTAACCTGCGCGCGTATCGTGTCTAGTTCTGCCGTCAGTGAGCCCATCGGGGTTTGTTTGTGCCTAATTTCCAGGTCTTGAAGTTTATCAAACAGGGAGGACAGTTGGGTGGTCCTTAGCCCCTTAAGTCTCGCACCGTGTTTAATGAGGGTTCCACGGATCACCGCCTTGTGGGCCTCCCATACCAGGCCCGCCCCGCTCTCTGTGGCATTGTTAGCCTGAAAGTAATTGGTTATTTCCCTAATCACATCAGCCAGTACCTCAGGGTCCTGAAGAAGGCCCTCATTAAGCCTCCACGGCTTCCTTTGGCCCCTGTAGAAGTCGGTCAGGGCATACCTCATCGAGACCGGTGCATGGTCTGACCAAGTGATGGAACCCAGTGAGACCCCTTTAACAGCCTGCAGTTGGTTGTGGGGAACAAAAATGTAATCTATGCGTGAATACACATTGTGGGGGCGGGAAAAGAAAGAGTAATCCCGCTCGCCGGGGTGGAAAAGACGCCAAGCGTCAATAAGCTGCGACGCATGCAGAGCTAGATGTATAGCCCTACGCATGCCCGGAGTGGTTGACGAGCGACCCGTAGAGGTGTCTCCAGTGGGGAGCAGGGGGATGTTAAAGTCTCCCCCTAAAATAAGCTGACCCTCAGAAAATTTACAGAGGGCGGCTAGGTGTTTTTTGAAGAAGGTGTCCTGTTGGCTGTTGGGGGCATAGAGGCTGGCAATAGTCACCTTTGTGTTTCCAATCAGGCCCTGGAGGAAAAGGAATCTGCCCATCGGATCCATCTGGACCGCTGTCAGGGTCCACGGGAGTTTCGCTGAAATCAAAATAGAGACCCCTCTAGACTTGGCCTCCGAGTACGCTGAATGGTATACCGTCGGGTAGAATCTATTTTTGAGAATCGGGAAGGTATTTTCTCTAAAGTGCGTCTCCTGTAGGAGGGCAACATCAGCATTTAGGCGTCTCAGGTTGTTGAGCAGCATCCGCCGCTTCTCGGGGATATTGAGCCCCTTCACATTTAGGGTGACCACATTAATCTCATCCATGGCCACGGAAGGAGGTGGGGAATATGTAGGTGACTGAGGAGGAAGGGGGGGGGGGGAAGTAGGGGATGAGGGGGGTTATTAAGGGTTAGCAAGAGATATAGGTTATAGAAGTCAGAAAAGAGAAGAAGTAACCCCCCACAGGTGACCAGCCCGTAGGGAGGCAAGACGCCCCCCCGCTGGAGGGGTAAGCCTGCAGCGGGTGCTAACCAGCGTAGCTGGGTAACTAAAGTAACGCAAATTATTTGCAAGAACGCTCTCCAGGGATACCTGGGTAACGAGCGTCGTCCTAGGTGGGAGTGCGGTCAGCAAGGGCCCATGGGATACTCCCGAACCCTTCCCGACCCCACCGGCCACCGCCTAATGTAAGGACACGGACCCTTGATAGGGCATCCACGGCCTGGACAGTAGAATCAAACAGGAATGCAGGACATTTAAAATTACCTTTGGTTTCTGCAAACTGCAACAGCAATTTAAACAAACGGCATTTCAAAACAACATATTAAGTAGCCAGGCCGACTATCAAACATGGAGGTGTCACCGTGGCACTCCCACTCCCCCGGGCCCAACAAAGAACTCAAGGATCTCCTTCTCACCCTCCACCCCCCCCCAGTGACCGGCCCCCCAGATAACATATCATCCATAGTCCCAGCAATACAAGCCCTCTGACACTGCTCCCACTGCTATATGTTGCCCAGGTATATTACATGCTGTCGAGGCCCCCCCCTCAGTCCAGCGGAATCCACCAGCCAAAAGTACTCACATTGTCCCAACTGAATCCATCGTGCGGCTCCTGGCGTCGCAAGATAGCCGAAGGGGGGGGGAGTCCCCCGTCGGGGGATGGGACAACATGAGATCCCCGGTGCAACTGAGGGGAGAAGACCAAGACAGGCAAATAAAAAAAAGTTCATCCAGGTCTTGCTGGTCATAGGCATCGGCGGCATGGGGAGGGGGTAATCCAGTTCTTGCTACCCGGACTCCGGTGATCAGGCGGCAGCTCTGCCGTAGGGCACAACTACTGTGGCTGTGAACATGAATAGTCCCGTGAACCAAGCCAGCCGGGCGGGGCAGGGCAGCAGACCTCCGATACGAGGTCTCAACATGAGGGGGGGCTGCCTAATCCAGTGCGCGGTCCCGGGGAGGGGGGGATAACACAAGGCCGCTCAGGAGTGGGGTAAACAAGCAGTCAGCCTGGGCAAAACATCAATCCGGGCAGCTGGTAGACATTCATAAATCACGTGCCTCAGCGGAAGGTGCAGCTCGTATACGGCCTCGAGATCTCTGAGAGTGGGCAGGTTGGTTGTGACTAGGGATTCATGTTTGACTTGAACATTGCCTGTTCGCCTGTTCGGCGAACAACGAACAATTAGGGGTGTTCGGGGCAAATTCGAAAAGCCGCGGGAACACCCTGTTAAAGTCTATGGGAGAAATCTAAAGTGCTAATTTTAAAGGCTAATATGCAATGTATTGTCCTAAAAAGTGTTTGGGGACCTGGGTCCTGTCCCAGGGGACATGTATCAATGTAAAAAAAAGTTTTAAAAACGGCCATTTTTTCGGGAGCAGTGAATTTATTAATGCTAAAAGTGAAACAATAAAAGTTAAATATTCCTTTAAATTTCGTACCTAGGGGGGGTGTAGAGTTAGCATGTGAAAAAGCGCATGTTTCCAGTACATAAAACTGTCCCTGCACAAAGTGTCATTTCTGAAAGGAAAAAAAGTATTTTAAAACCGGACTTGCGGCTATAATGAATTGTCGGCTCTGGCAATACAGAGCGAATTCATTTATAAAAACAAAAATTGCGGGGGGGTTACCCCAAATTCCATTACCAGGCCCTTCAGGTCTGGAATGGATATTAAGGGGAACTCCTCCCCAAATTAAAAAAAAAATGGCGTGGAGTTCCCCCCAAAAATTCACACCAGACCCCTTATCCGAGCACGTTAACCTGGCCGGCCGCAGAAAAGAGGGGGGGACAGAGTGCGGCCCCCTCCCCTCTCCTGAACCGTACCAGGCCACATGCCCTCAACATGGGTAGGATGTCCCCATGTTGATGGGGACAAGGGCCTCATCCCCACAACCCTTGCCCGGTGGTTGTGGGGGTCTGCGGGCGGGGGGGCTTATCAGAATCTGGAAGACCCCTTTAACAAAGGTAGATCCTGCCCCCCCTATGTGAATTGGTAATAGGGTACATTGTACCCCTACCATTTCACGAAGGAAGTGTAAATAGTTTGAAAAAACACACACACACACCGTAGAAAAAAGTCCTTTATTAACCTCCCTGGCGGTATGATTCTGTCTGGAATTACGTACCAAAAGGAAATTTGGCGTTTTATACTGTAGGCCTGTAATTCTTAGGAATAACTCACTTAAATCTGACCAAACAAGAGTCTTGTAGGCATCCCGGGTTTGATTAAAAAAAAAAAAAATTATAAATTATAATATAATAAATAATTATAAATAATTATAACAAATAATAATATAATTATAATAAAAATTATTTAATAATGTAATCAACTCAAAATCACTGAAATTTGCTCAGTTGCAGAATTGTCGCTGTCATTACTTTTATTTTTTTATGACGTATTTCCCCACAAATCGCTATCGCACAATTCTGCAAGTGATTATAATTTATTATCGCTGTTTTCTAGCTGCTCTAAAACCATTTTTGACATAAAGGGACACTTTTGGACAATCTACAGTTTTCAGGCAGAAAGAATAGTTTTTATTATATAAAAGTACATGTAGGGCACTGGGCAGACCACTAGGGACAAGGGGGTGTGTATTTTTTACATACAGTACTGTAATCTATAAGATTACAGTATACTGTGTGTATTGTGTTTATTTACTTTTTTAATTTGGCGCCGTTCTCCACCCCCGTGTGTCGTAACGTCACAGGGAACGGAGCTCGGCGGCACACGGGCACTGTGAATCGAGCGAGGAGGTCCCGCTCGATCACACAGCGGGGAGACATCGCAGGATCCAGGGACAAGGTGAGTAACTTGCCTGTGGATGCTGCGAAAGGTAAGCCGCGCCGCTGCACACTCTGCACATCTACCCCGAGCGTGACTCGGGGATACCGATCGCAGCATGGAGAACCCACCCCGAGTCACGCTCGGGGATACTGCCAGGCAGGTTAATAAACTTTTTTTTAAAAAATACAGCGGTGATAATCCACTCGTTCACGGCTTCCTGCTCCAACGTTGTCTGTATCCAGCGACGGGTGCGGGTGATCTCCGGTCCAGCGATGAGAAGATTCATCCTTCCAGAGCGCAGCATCGCCGACCTGAAGCTGTGACAACTGAAGCTGTGACATTTCTTATATATGGGAGGCGGGGCCACCCGTCACGTGACCCCGCCCCCTCTGACACACCCTCTGTTACGTCACTGGGTAAGCCCAGTCTTCCCCCTTCCTGTGCTTTCCCAGTGATGTAGAAGAGGATGAGGGGTCACGTGAAGGGTGGCCCCGCCTCCCCTATATAGGAAATGTCACAGCTTCAGCCGCACATTCGCTGGGCTATGTCCAGCGGTGAGAGGTCAGTGGCGATGCTGCGCTCTGGATGGATGGATCTTCTCATCGCTGGACTGGAGATCACCCGCACCCGTCGCTGGATACAGACAACGTTGGAGCAGGAAGCCGGGACCGAGAGTGGATTATCACCGCTGGATTTTTTTTTCTTTTATTAATAAAGGACTTTTTTCTACGGTGTGTGTGTGTGTGTGTTTTTTCAAACTATTTACACTTCCTTTGTGAAATGGTAGGGGTACAATGTACCCCATTACCAATTCACATAGGGGGGGGCAGGATCTGGGGGTCCCCTTTGTTAAAGGGGTCTTCCAGATTCTGACAAGCCCCCCGGCCCGCAGACCCCCACAACCACCGGGCAAGGGTTGTGGGGATGAGGCCCTTGTCCCCATCAACATGGGGACATCCTCCCCATGTTGAGGGCATGTGGCCTGGTACGGTCCAGGAGAGGGGGGGGGCGCACTCTGTCCCCCCCTCTTTTCTGCGGCCAGCCAGGTTAATGTGCTCGGATAAGGGGTCTGGTGTGAATTTTTGGGGGAACTCCACGCCATTTTTTTTGGGGGGGTGGAGTTCCCTTTAAAATTCACACCAGACCTGAAGGGCCTGGAATGGATATTTGGGGGGAACCCCGCGTAATTTTTTTTAAATTGACGGCAGGGGTTCCCCTTAATATCCATTCCAGACCTGAAGGGCCTGGTAATGGAATTTGGGGTGACCCCCACGCTATTTATTTATTTTTTTATGAATGAATTCTCTCTGAATTGCCAGAGCCGACAATTCATTATTGCTGCAAGTCCGGTTTTAAAAAACTTTTTTTCCTTTCAGAAATGACACTTTGTGCAGAGACAGTTCTATGTACGGGAAACATGTGCTATTTTACATGTTAACTTTACACCCCCCCCCCCCCCAGGTACGAAATTTAAAGGAATATTTCACTTTTATTGTTTCACTTTTAGCATTATTAAATTCACTGCTCCCGAAAAAACAGCCGTTTTTAAAACTTTTTTTTGCATTGATACATGTCCCCTGGGACAGGACCCAGGTCCTCAAACACTTTTTTAGGACAATAACTTGCATATTGGCCTTTAAAATTAGCACTTTAGATTTCAAATGTTCGAGTCCCATAGACTTTAATAGGGTTCTAAAGTTCACACGAACATTTGGTGTGTTCGCAAGTTCTAGTGTGAACCGAACAGGGGGGTGTTCGGCTCATCCCTAGTTGTGGTGACCACCGGCAGGGCCCAGGCGGCCGTTCTGTTTAAGGATCCGTTGCAGCCAGTTCGGTACTGGGATTGGCTCTGCACCTAGAGTGGCAAGCATGCGGAAGGTGACAGCTAATGGGTACCCCCACCGGTAAGTGCATCCATGTCTCCTCGCCATCTCCAGCACCGGCATCAGCATCGCCCATCGCTGGAGGGTAGCTCTAGACAGGTCCGGGAGGACCTGGATGGTCGCACCATCAAAATCCAGGTCTCCCAATTCCCAGGCCCTCCGCAGAATCTGTCACGGTCTGGGGTCAGGCTCAGAGGCCAGTAGCTATAGCAGCAGAGCAGGTCACCCTGGCTGATGACATGGGGTCACCTGAGGTGCGGAATATAAGCGCTAACCGGTGTTCACCAGAGCTTCTGAAGGTGAAGATGGATTTTGCTGCGTGTTAGCGCCAGGTCGCGGTCCTCAGGATTGCCCCACCAGGAGGTGAGAAAGCCGGGGTACAATAGCAGATAAGCAGGTAAGGATCAAACAGAAGCATAGTCGATAACAAGCCAAGGGGTCGGTAATGAGTATTTGTAGGTTGGGATCAGGCAGAAGCGTAGTCGATAACAAGCCAAGGGGTCGGTAATGAGTATTTGTAGGTTGGGATCAGGCAGAAGGGTCGATAACGAGCAGTAGCAAATATGGACGGCAGCAGGGAAGACAGGAGCAAGATACAGGCTGGAGATAGCACAATATTCTGGCAAGGAGGAAGTGCAGAGACATGGCTTATATCAGGAAGTTCATGGGAGGAACAAGGGGTTCAAGGTTCAAGACAATCAAGACACAAGGCAGGAATGTTCAATGGATCAGATGGGTTTGTCCAGCAGATAAGACAGGGAGCTGTCCAGCATCCCAGATAGCTCAGTGAGAAGGTTCACTGCCAGACACAGCTGAGGTCCCAGGTTCAAATCCAGGTCCTGACAGTACTCCCCTCCTCCCAGGACGTCCACTGGACGTCTTAGGGCCTAGTTTGTGAGGGAACCTCTGGTGGAATTCTCTTGTTAATATAGGACAGGGGTCTCAAACTCAAATTACCTGAGGGCCACAAGACAAGTTTTCATATCCCATGGGGGGCCGCATGCAAACTTTCAAACTTCAAAAACAACAGTACTGGTGTCAGCGAACACATTATTAACCCCCAGCACTGGTGTCAGCGAGCGCATTATTACACCCAGCACTGGTGTCAGTGAGCGCATTATTACCACCAGCACTGGTGTAAGTCAGGGTTTGAAAAATTTGCTTGGAATCTAGGAGCCAGCTAAAAAAGTTAGGAGCCAGAAAACGCACCCCGTCCCGACGAGCTTGCGCGCAGAAGTGAACACATACGTGAGCAGCGCCCGCATATGTAAACGGTGTTCAGACCACACATGTGAGGTATCGCCGCGATTGGTAGAGTGAGAGCAATAATTCTAGCTCCTCTGTAACTTAAAACATGCAACCTGTAGATTTTTAAACGTTGCCTATGAAGATTTTAAAGGGTAAAAAAGTTTGTCGGCATTCCACAAGCGGACACAATTTTGAAGCGTGACATGTTGGGTATAAATTGGGTATAAATTTACTCGGCGTAACATTATCTTTCATAATATTAAAAAAAATGGGGATAACTTTACTGTTAAAAACTGTTAACTTTAATTAAAAAAAGTGTAATTTTTTCCCAAAAAAGTGCGCTTGTAAGACCGCTGCGCAAATACGGCGTAACAGAAAGTATTGCAACGATCACTATTTTATTCTCTAGGGTGTTAGGATAAAAAATATATATAATGTTTGGGGGTTCTAATTAGAGGGAAGAATATGGCAGTGAAAATAGTGTAAAATGACATTAGAATTGCTGTTTAACTTGTAATGCTTAACTTGTAATACCAACGGCCACCACCAGATGGCACCAGCTCACATCTGGTGGTAATAACTTGTAATACCAACGGCTCACCACCAGATGGCTCCAGCTCAAAAAAAAAAAAAAAAATATATTTTTTTTTGCTCCCCTCACTTCCACCCTGCCTGGGGGCCATTTATAACTGGTCCGCGGGCCGCAAATGGCCCGCGGGCCGGTACTTTGAGACCACTGATCTAGGAGCATGAACATTCTGCTCAGGCTCCCAAGAATTTTCTTCTGTCCCGTATCCTTCCCATTGAACCAGATATTGCAATTTGTTCCTATAGATCCTGGAATCAAGAATTTTCTCCACCACGTATTCTTCTTCACCCTGTACCTCAACAGGTGGAGGGGGTGGAAGTGTTCTTCCAGAAAAAGTATTTTCGTGAAAAGGTTTAAGTAGCGAAATGTGAAACACAGGGTGAATCTTCATACTTGCTGGAAGTTTTAGGCGAAAGGCAACTGGGTTGATCTGGGCCAAGATCTGGAAAGGTCCCACAAACTTGTGTCCCAACTTTGCAGATGGAACATGAACCTTCAGATTTTTAGTAGATAACCAAACTTGATCACCCACATGAAAGGTAGGAAGTGCTCTGCGATGTCTATCTGCAGCCTTCTTGTAACTTTCCTGAGCTTCCCTCAAAGTCTCGATCAATTTTCCCTGGATCTCCTGTAAAGCAGTTAATCTGTTGGTAACAGCAGGAATTGGAGTTGAGATAGGGAGATCAGGAATAAAAGCTGGATGAAGCCCGGTATTTAGGAAAAAAGGGGTCTGAGAGGTGGAGCTATGTTTAGAATTGTTATAAGCAAACTCCGCTGTAGGAAGATAGTCAACCCAGTCATCCTGAAGATAACTAACAAAACATCGGAGGTACTGCTCTAACGTTTGATTGGTCCTCTCGGTCTGACCATTAGACTGAGGATGAAAAGCAGAAGATAGATTAATTGTTACTCCTAAAGCTGAGCAAAAGCTTTTCCAAAATTTTGAAGTGAACTGTACTCCTCGGTCAGAAACTACATCTTCTGGAATTCCATGTAGTCTAAAGACTTCTCGAACCATCAACTCTGCAGTTTGTTCTGCAGAGGGTACCCCCTTCACTGGTATGAAGTGAGCCATCTTAGTGAAGCGGTCAATAACAACCAAGATAGTGGTCCTTTCTTTAGAGGGGGGTAAATCAACCACAAAGTCCATAGAAATTGATCCCCATGGTCTTGATGGGACAGGGAGTGGCTGGAGCAACCCCAAAGGAGAAGCTCGGGGTGTCTTATTGCGAGCACAGACCAGGCACGAGGCTACATAACTTTTGACATCTCTTTTGTACCCAGGCCACCAAAAGGAACGGGATAAAAGTTCCTCCGTCTTAGAAACTCCAAAATGTCCAGCAAGTTTGGAGTCATGAACCAACTTGAGGACTTCAACCCGAGCAACTTCAGGTACATAGAGGCGATGTGCTTGAGTCCAGAAGCCATTCTTGTAATCAAGGATGATGTTCATAGGAGGATCTTTGAGGAGTGGGTCATTCTCGTACCCTTCCTTGAGAAGACTCAAGAATGCTTTAGAACTTGTGACACCTAGAAAGTTCTTTTGAGGCAGGACTGTGTATTCAGAGTTGTCTTCCTGGAGAGGCCCAGACAACATTCGTGATAAGGCATCAGCCTTACCATTCCTTGACCCAGGTCAATATGAGATAATAAAATTGAACCTGGAAAAGAACAATGACCAACGTGCTTGTCTAGAAGACAATCTCTTGGCAGAACGAATGAATTCCAGATTCTTATGATCTGTGAGAACGGTTACAGGATGCTTAGCGCCTTCCAGCAAATGCCTCCATTCAGAAAATGCTTCTTTAATTGCTAGCAACTCCTTATTCCCAATGTCATAATTTCTTTCGGCTGAAGACTTTAAACGAGAAAAGTAAGCACAAGGATGTAGCTGCATCTTTTCACCATGTCGTTGGGAGAGGATAGCTCCCTCACGGCAGAGTTTGAAGCATCCACTTCCACTATAAAAGGTAATTCAGGATTGGGATGTACCAATACTGGTGCAGAAGTAAAAAGAGTTTTTAACTTTCCAAAAGCAGCCTGTGCCTTAGATGACCACACAAAGGGCACCCCTTTCTTTGTTAGCTGGGTAATTGGAGCTATCACCTTAGAGAAGTTCCTTATAAATTTTCTGTAAAAGTTGGCAAACCCGACAAATCGTTGGATCTCCTTAATGTTTCCGGGGGCAGGCCAATCTACCACTGCTTTAATCTTCTCAGGATCCATGCCCACTCCATCTGGAGAAATAATATACCCTAAGAACTGGATCTGGGTTTGTTCAAACTCACATTTCTCCAATTTGATGTAAAGTCGATTCTGCCTTAATCTTTCAAAGACAATGCAAACATGCTTGCGGTGCTCTTCCAGGTTATCAGAAAAGATAAGGATGTCATCCAGATAAGCAATGACAAATTGGTCCAACAGATCTCGAAAAAAATCATTTATGAAGTGCTGAAAGGTCGCAGGGGCATTGCAGAGACCAAAAGGCATGACCAAGGACTCAAAATGCCCATATCTGGTTCTAAAGGCGGTTTTCCATTCATCTCCTGAACGAATACGGAACCAGGTTATATGCCCCCCGTAGGTCAAGTTTTGTAAACACTTTGGCAGAACAAAGTCTTTCCAACATTTCCGAGATCAAGGGGAGTGGATAACGGTTTTTCTTTATCGTACATCACGGGACACAGAGCGGCATATTCATTACTATATGGGTTATATGGAGTACCTTCAGGTGATGGACACTGGCAATCTCAAACAGGAAATGCCCCTCCCTATATAACCCCCTCCCATAGGAGGAGTACCTCAGTTTTTACGCCAGTGTCTTAGGTGTTGGTCATGGTTTAGCTTGCCTCCACATCCTTGGGATTAGGTGAGCTAACCGGTTCTGTCCAAAGGCCTCAGCGCTAAAGTGGTCAGTAACCGGACCCCAAACCCTTGGGGTATAGCCCATAATGCTTTTCTTTTTAGAGAGCTGGACCCTGGGCCCAGAACTTAGAAACCTTTGGGGGCCTAATGTTTCTGTTGCCAGAGTGCTATATGGGCCCAGGACAGTGGATCCTTCATAGGAACCCAGGGCCTGAAGGTCTAGACGCCCCACGGAGATGGGGGAAGATTGGGCCTCTTGCTTGGCAAAGTCCTGCGGCATGGAGCAGGTAAGTGAGGGGAAACTTGCGGAACTTGGTTCTTAGCAGGTTTTTTTGGGGGGTCACAGGGGACATGCCTAAAGTTATGCGCTGCATCTGGCAAAGTAAGTCACATATCTTAATGATAGGATGGCTCTATGTGTTATTTCCCCATAAGAGGTGACCTCCCTGGTAGTATTGAAAAGCATTGAGAGGCTCTGTGTGTGTGTTCAAGAGAGCTGTGCTTACCTGCAAGCCTCCAGGCGATGCTGCATCGGTTCTTCCTCCTAGCCTGGATGACAGGCAAACGCTGGCCTCCTCGTGGGCTCCCTTCCCCCCACCCCCCCCCCCCCGTCGGCGGGCGCGCGCGCGTCCCCGTGTTATGGGCGCAATTTCGCGCCGTTAGCTGAGGGGGGAAGGGCGGGTCAGTTGGTTTAAGGAAGGGGCGGCCCTTCCTTTCGTTCCATCAGCTCAGTTTATGCTGGAACTGAGGAGGAAGAGACCAGAGCGGCAGCACGGGGCGCCGAGGACACACAGTGGCCAAAAAAGATATTACAGTCTTCATAAGACTGTCTTGAAGCCTAGAAATAGGCTGTTTTTTTCTATCTCAGCAGTTTTTTTTTGGAGTCTGAGGTCTCGGACAAAGTTATGCCGCTGCTTTCCCGAGAGGGAGCCTTGGGGCCATCGGGATCTGGGGCTGGAGCTGGCTCGGGTCAGTCCAACCCTAGGGTGGTCACGGACGAGGTATTGTCCACCTCTTTAAAGGAGATGGAAAAAAGAATGGAAAAAATGATAGCCATGGCTCTGCGGGGCAGAAAACGGAATAGATCTCCGTCGCCCGAGCGTGGACCCTCTGAGGAGGAGGTCCTTTCCGCAGGGGAATTGGAAGACCTCTTGGACAAGGACCAAGCAGGTTCGGGGATCGAGGATCCGGATACAGGGGAGTCTGGGGCAGTCTCCCAAAGGGAGAGCTGGTGGGTTCAAGCCTTAACGGACTTGGTCCATAGTGCTTTCAACTTGCCAGTACCAGATCTCCAAGTATCGACTGTTTCAGCTTTGGGCTCACTAAGGGCGCCTCAAAACAACGCAGTTTTTCCGATCCATCCTCTGCTAGAGGAAGTTTTGTTCCAAGATTGGATCAAGCCAGATAGAATCTTTTTGCCACCTAAAAGATTCTCTGCCTTATATCCTATGGAAGATAAATTTTCCAAGAGATGGGCAACCCCTGCGGTGGACGCAGCCATCTCATGTGTTAACAAATCTTTAACATGCCCTGTAGAAAACATACAGGTGTTCAAGGATCCGGTTGATAAACGCTTGGAAGCACTACTTAAAAACTCCTTCACTACTGCAGGGGCAGTAGTGCAGCCAGCTGTGGCTGCGATTGGGGTTGCACAAGCATTATCGGATCAAACTAAGCAGATGCTTAAACTTATTCCTGCCCAGCAGGCAGAAGAATTTTCGGATGTCCCTAGGGCCATACGCTTTACGGTAGATGCGATTAAGGATTCTATCCAGCAAGCGTCACGTTTATCGTTATCCCTTATCCATATGAGAAGACTCTTATGGTTAAAGAGCTGGGAGGCCAAGCCCCCATGCAAGAAGCTCCTGGTAGGGTTCCCCTTCCATGGAGGACGACTCTTCGGAGAAGACCTGGATAAATACATTCAGACCATTTCAAGCGGCAAAAGTACTCTTTTGCCAACCAAGAAGAAGTTTCAGGGGCTTGCGTTTAAACGACAGCACTCCCCTGGGCAGGGGCCCTCTAATGCCAAACAGTATCGACGGCCTCCTGCAAGATCAAACTTTAACTTCAACAGCAGATCGCAGGGACAGGCTGCTAGAGGCAAGAAGCAGTGGTTTCGCAAACCAGCAAAACCAGCCCCCAAGCCGACCTTATAAAGGGGCGCCCCCACCCACGAAGGTGGGGGGAAGGCTGCGTCTCTTTTCAGAGGTTTGGGAAGCCAGCATTCCCGACAAGTGGGTACGGTCTTCCGTGGCCACGGGCTACAAATTAGACTTCCTAAGGTTTCCTCCTCCTCATTTCCAGGAGTCAAGGATTCCAAACGATCCGGAGAAGGGAGCCGCATTAATGACGGCATTAAATCATCTACTCTCCCAGGAAGTAATAATAGAGGTACCAGTCCTAGAACAAGGGCTGGGTTTCTACTCCAACCTATTCATCGTCCCAAAGTCCAATGGAGATGTCAGGCCAATTTTGGACCTAAAGATGGTAAATGCATACCTAAAGGTCCGCTCATTTCGGATGGAATCCGTGCGGTCAGCAGCTGCCACACTCCAAAAGGACGACTTCATGGCTTCCATAGACATAAAGGATGCCTACCTTCATGTTCCAATTTATCAGCCACATCAAAGATATCTACGCTTTATGGTGGCTTCGCGTCATTTCCAGTTTGTGGCGCTTCCCTTTGGGTTGGCTACGGCCCCCCGGGTGTTCACGAAGGTCCTAGCCCCAATCCTAGCCAAGCTAAGGATCCAAGGGGTCACGATCCTAGCGTACCTGGACGACCTCCTAGTCATAGATCACTCGTCTCCTGGCTTGGAACGAGCAGTGGCCCTCACGGTCCAATACCTCGAGAGGTTCGGCTGGGTCCTAAATCGAGAAAAGTCAGCATTCCAGCCCACAAGGCAGTTGGAATATCTCGGCATGAGGTTAGACACAGAACAACAAAGGGTGTTTCTACCTCTGATGAAGGTCAAAGCCATCAAGGAATTAATCCTACTGGTTCTAAGCAAAAAGGAACCGACTATTCGCCTATGTATGCGGTTACTAGGCAAGATGGTGGCCACATTCGAGGCGGTACCGTACGCCCAGAGCCACACTCGCATCCTGCAGGCAGCCATCCTGTCAGCATGGAGCAGGAGGCCACAGGCCTTGGATATCCCTTTGCCGCTCTCATCAAGAGTCCGACAAGGTCTGTGTTGGTGGTTAGACCAGGGTTTCTCAACTCCAGTCCTCGAGGCGCCCCAACAGGTCATGTTTTCAGGATTTCCATTATTTTGCACAGGTGATTTGATCAGTTTCACTGCCTTAGTAATTACCACAGCCAATTCATCTCAGGGAAATCCTGAAAACATGACCTGTTGGGGCGCCTCGAGGACTGGAGTTGAGAAACACTGGGTTAGACCCTCAGAATCTAGTGAAGGGGAAGTCTTTCAGCCCAGTGGCTTGGAAGATAGTAACCACAGACGCCAGCCTGACGGGCTGGGGAGCAATTTTGGATGGTTGCACTCGCCAGGGTACTTGGGCAAAGCCAGAGAGGCAGTTGCCCATCAACATCTTGGAGCTCAGAGCTGCTCGACTAGCCCTCAGGGCTTGGACGTCCAAATTGCAGGGGTTCCCGGTGAGAATTCAATCAGACAATGCCACGGCCGTGGCATACATAAATCACCAAGGGGGAACCAAGAGTCAAGCCGCTCAGAGAGAGGTGAGCTTGATTCTCCTATGGGCAGAGGCTCATGTGCCCTGCATATCGGCAATATTCATTCCAGGAGTGGACAACCTTCAGGCGGACTTCTTAAGTCGCCAGACTCTGTTGCCGGGGGAATGGTCTCTACATCCACAGGTTTTTCAGACACTCTGCCAAAGATGGGGAGTGCCGGACGTGGATGTCATGGCATCGAGACTCAACAAGAAGCTAGACAGGTTCATATCCCGCTCAAGGGATCCGATGGCCTGCGGAACCGATGCGCTGGTTTGCCCTTGGCATCAGTTCAAACTTCTTTATGCTTTTCCCCCGCTCCAGTTACTACCCCGCCTGCTGCGCAGGATCAGGGTGGAGCACATACCAGTCATCCTGGTAGCTCCAGCATGGCCCAGAAGGGCATGGTATTCACTAATCCTAAAGATGGTAGTGGGAGACCCTTGGACTCTTCCTCTACGGCCAGACCTGCTATCGCAAGGTCCGATCCTCCACCCTGCCTTACGGCATCTAAATTTGACGGCCTGGAGGCTGAATCCCTGATTCTCAGGGGTAGAGGTCTGTCTCAGAAAGTAATCTCTACCCTAATCAGAGCCAGGAAACCGGTCTCTAGGGTGATTTACTACAGGGTCTGGAAGGCCTATGTAGGCTGGTGTGAGTCCAAGCGATGGCTTTCTCGCAAATTTACCATCGATAGAGTATTAAGTTTTCTCCAGCTCGGAGTGGATAAAGGACTGGCATTAAGCACAATCAAGGGACAGATTTCAGCTTTGTCAGTGTGGTTTCAGCGGCCGCTGGCCACCCACTCGCTAGTTAAGACCTTCATTCAAGGGGTCTTACGTATTAATCCTCCAGTTAAATCCCCGCTTTGTCCGTGGGATTTAAATCTTGTTCTGTCAAGTTTACAGAAACAACCTTTTGAGCCGTTGGCTGAAATTCCTTTGGTTCTACTGACAAGGAAGTTAGTATTTTTGGTCGCCATAGTTTCCGCCAGAAGAGTATCGGAACTGGCAGCCTTATCCTGTAAGGAACCATATCTTATTTTACATAAGGACAAGGTCGTTCTCCGCCCTCATCCTTCCTTCCTACCAAAGGTTATATCCAGTTTTCATCTAAACCAGGATTTGGTATTACCATCCTTCTTTCCTAAACCTACTTCCAGAAAGGAAGGGTTGCTGCATACCTTGGATATTGTCAGGGCCATGAAGGCCTATCTTAAAGCTACAGAGAAGATCCGGAAAACAGATGTGTTGTTCATTTTACCGGATGGGCCCAAGAAGGGGCAGGCAGCTGCAAAATCCACCATCTCAAGGTGGATTAAGCAGTTAATCACTCAGGCCTACGGCTTGAAAGGGTTGCCTCCTCCGTTATCATTAAAGGCTCATTCTACTAGGGCCATGGGCGCCTCCTGGGCAGCACACCACCAGATCTCTATGGCTCAAGTTTGCAAGGCGGCAACCTGGTCTTCTGTCCACACGTTTACAAAATTCTACCAGTTGGACGTAAGAAGGAATACTGATACAGCCTTTGGGCAGGCAGTGCTGCAGGCTGCAGTTTTACATAGTTAGTCAGGTTGAAAAAAGACACAAGTCCATCCAGTTCAACCACAAAAAACAAAATAAAAAAACACAGTAAAATCCTATACACCCAACTTCATACCCACAGTTGATCCAGAGGAAGGCAAAAAACCCCAGCAGAGCATGATCCAATTTGCTACAGCAGGGGAAAAAATTCCTTCCTGATCCCCCGAGAGGCAATCGGATTTACCCTGGATCAACTTTACCTACAAATCTTAGTACTCAGTTATATTCTGTACATTTAGGAAAGAATCCAGACCTTTCTTAAAGCAATCTACTGATCTGGCCAGAACCACCTCTGGAGGGAGTCTGTTCCACATTTTCACAGCTCTTACTGTGAAAAAACCTTTCCGTATTTGGAGGTGAAATCTCTTTTCCTCTAGACGTAAAGAGTGCCCCCTTGTCCTCAGTGATGACCGTAAAGTGAATAACTCAACACCAAGTTCACTGTATGGACCTCTTATATATTTGTACATGTTGATCATATCCCCCCTTATTCTCCTCTTCTCAAGAGTGAATAAATCTAGTTCCTCTAATCTTTCCTCATAGCTGAGCTCCTCCATGCCTCTTATCAATTTGGTTGCTCTTCTCTGCACTTTCTCCAGTTCTCCTATATCCTTTTTGAGAACTGGTGCCCAAAACTGAACTGCATATTCCAGATGAGGTCTTACTAATGATTTGTACAGGGGCAAAATTATATCTTTGTCTCTGGAGTCCATACCTCTCTTAATACAAGAAAGGACTTTGCTCGCTTTGGAAACCGCAGCTTGGCATTGCATGCCATTATTGAGCTTATGATCAACTAAAACCCCCAGATCTTTCTCCACTACAGACCCCCCCAGTTGTACTCCCCCTAGTATGTATGATGCATGCATATTCTTAGCCCCCAAGTGCATAACTTTACATTTATCTACATTAAACCTCATCTGCCACATAGTCGCCCAATTAGACAGAGCATTGAGGTCGGCTTGTAAATTGGAGACATCCTGTAAGGACGTTATTCCACTGCATAGCTTGGTGTCATCTGCAAAGACAGAAATGTTACTTTTGATCTCAGACCCAATATCATTTATAAATATATTGAAAAGTAAGGGTCCCAGCACTGAACCTTGGGGTACACCACTGATAACATTGGACCATTCAGAGTAAGAATCATTAACCACGACTCTCTGAATTCTGGCTTTCAGCCAGTTTTCTATCCATTTACAAACTGATATATCCAATCCTGTAGACCTTACCTTACACATGAGCTGTGTGTGCGGAACTGTATCGAACGCTTTTGCAAAATCCAAATATATCACGTCCACAGCCACGCCTCTGTCCAGGGTTTTACTTACCTCTTCATAAAAGGAAATCAGGTTTGTCTGACAACTTCTGTCTTTCATGAATCCATGTTGACTGCTGCTTAAATAGTTTTTTTCCAGCAAGAACTCATCCATGTGGTCTTTTATTAAACGTTCCAGTATCTTCCCAACTATAGAAGTTAAACTAACAGGTCTATAGTTACTTGGTAAAGACTTTGTTCCCTTTTTAAATATGGGCACCACATTGGCCCTGCGCCAATCCAGTGGTACTATTCCTGTCTTTAATGAGTCCCTAAATATTAGATACAGTGGCTTTGAAATGACAGAGCTCAACTCACCTAGGATCCGTGGATGGATGCCATCAGGTCCAGGTGCTTTATCCACCTTTATTCTGTCTAAATATTTCTGGACCATATCACTTTTGAGCCATTGTGGATTTGGGGCTGTGTCACTCCCACCCCCATTTTGGACATGAGCTCCCCCATGCTCCATTGTATACACAGAGCTGAAGAAAACATTTAATAAATTTGCCTTCTCTTTGTCCCCAGTCACCCACTCTAGATTATTTTGTAAGGGGCCTACATGCTCAGACTTCACCTTTTTACTATTAATATATTTAAAGAATTTTTTGGGGTTTGTCCTACTATCTTTTGCAATCTGTCGTTTGAGACCCTCGGATTCCGGGGGCTCCCCTTTTTGAGTTAAATTTAAAATTTAAAATTATTTTTCTCAACTAAGTTGGATTTATTATGATTTGAGTATATCTCTAAATTAAATCCTTTTGTCTTGGAGATGTTCTCCCTCCCCTCATTGTAAGCATTGCTTTGGGACATCCCATATAGTAATGAATATGCCGCTCTGTGTCCCGTGATGTACGATAAAGAAAAAGAGATTTTTAATACAGCTTACCTGTAAAATCTTTTTCTTGGAGTACATCACGGGACACAGAGCTCCCACCCCTCTTTTGGGGACCATTTTGGGAGGCATACTGCTTGCTACAAAACCGAGGTACTCCTCCTATGGGAGGGGGTTATATAGGGAGGGGCATTTCCTGTTTGAGATTGCCAGTGTCCATCACCTGAAGGTACTCCATATAACCCATATAGTAATGAATATGCCGCTCTGTGTCCCGTGATGTACTCCAAGAAAAAGATTTTACAGGTAAGCTGTATTAAAAATCTCTTTTTAATTGTGACCTTATTCATGTGCCTGTAATCAATGCATGGACGCAAGGTGGAGTCTTTCTTTTCAACAAAGAATAGAGCTGCTCCTGCAGGAGATGTTGAGTGTCTAATTAAACCCTTTTCTAAATTTTCATCAAGCCACTCCCTGAGCACTTTTAATTCAGGTTCTGAGAGATTAAAAAGGCGGCCAAAAGGTATTTCGGCCCCTGGAAGCAGCTCAATGGGGCAGTCGTATGGGCGATGAGGAGGTAATTGATCTGCATTTTTCTTATCACAGACATCCCGGAATGCATGGTATTGTGGAGGCAAGTCGTCATATGACTGGGTAGTTACCACACCAACTTGCAATTCCTTGACCAGCAGAGAACTTGTTTGATAAGATTCCCTACAGTGTTCCTTGCAGTGGGAGGATGTGAAATCTATGGTCCGTGCTCCCCAGTTGATAGAGGGATTGTGAGTGGAGAACCAAGGAATGCCCAAAATGATGGGAAATTTGGGTGATGTGATCAACTGAAAGCTGATGGTCTCACGATGATCCGCCTCAAACTGGATTACCAAAGGAACGGTTTTATGGGTAACAGGTCCTGAGGATAAGGGTGAACCATCAACTGTCTCCATCTCAATAGGAGGAGATGTATTTATGGCTTGAATGTTATTGTGGTGGGCAAACTCTATATCCATAAAGTTTCCTCCAGCCCCAGAGTCCAGCATAGCAGAGCAGGGGATTTCCTTATTTGCTTCCTGAATCAAAGGAGAGACGGACTGAGAAATTGAGTTTATTTGTTCAGATACTGTAATATCTGTTGCTGCAATTGTTCTTTTAAATTTATTGGGACAATTAACTGCATAATGTCCGGAGTCTCCACAATAAAGACATAAGTTCTCTGAACGTTGTCTTTCTTTCTCCTGAGTAGTAATAGATCTTTTAAGAGCATCCACCTGCATAGGTTCAGGAGTGTCAGAATCAGGAGTAAATCTTGAAACCTTAGGAGGATACTGAGTAGTAGAAAAACGCATGCCACCATTACTGCCTAAGATTCCCAGTCTCTCCTTTCTCCTTTCAGTAAGTCTTTGATCAATTCGAATACACAATTTAATAAAAGCCTCAAGGTCGTCAGGACTTTCTACTCTGGCAAGCTCATCTTTTACTTGTTCCGAGAGTCCTTGACGGAACTGACTCT
Source organism: Rana temporaria (assembly GCF_905171775.1). Taxonomy (NCBI): domain Eukaryota; kingdom Metazoa; phylum Chordata; class Amphibia; order Anura; family Ranidae; genus Rana; species Rana temporaria. Next base: position 482,027,970 of record NC_053491.1, on the reverse strand, counting down.
TTTGTGCTGCTGGATTCCAATTGGTATCTGAGATCCAGCGTCGAAATTCAGTTGTGTACTCTGCAACAGAGCGTCTACCCTGCTGTAAATTGTGCAATTTTGCCTCAGCAGTAGCGCAGCGGTTAGGATCATCGAAAACTTGGTTCATCGCAATCACAAAAGAATCTAAATGATCCAGGATGACATCATCTTTCTCCACATAAGGGGAGGCCCAGGCTAAAGCTTCCTCAGTCAGGAGGTTGATAATAAACAGCACCTTTTTCCTGTCCAAAGTAAATGCAGCAGGTTGCATCTGAAAGTATATGCGACATTGATTAAGGAACCCTCTATAATGGCGGCGGTCTCCGTTAAACTTAAGTGGTAGGGGCATTCGTGTATTAGTATCTACGGCAGCAGTGTCTCGAGCATGAAAGTCACGCAATTGTTTATTCTTATCAAGGATTTCCTCTTGTAGTGCTTTCACTTCAATTTGTAACTCAGAACATTTTTCCTGGTAGTTAACAGCAAACGTCTGCAACTCAGCGATTTGCACCCTGAGAGGAGCTACAGCAGCTGCTACAACGGCCTCCATGTTTTGGGCCAGAATATTCTGTCACGGTCTGGGGTCAGGCTCAGAGGCCAGTAGCTATAGCAGCAGAGCAGGTCACCCTGGCTGATGACACGGGGTCACCTGAGGTGTGGAATCTAAGCGCTAACCGGTGTTCACCAGAGCTTCTGAAGGTGAAGATGGATTTTGCTGCATGTTAGGGCCAGGTCGCGGTCCTCAGGATTGCCCCACCAGGAGGTGAGAAAGCCGGGGTACAATAGCAGATAAGCAGGTAAGGATCAAACAGAAGCGTAGTCGATAACAAGCCAAGGGGTCGGTAATGAGTATTTGTAGGTTGGGATCAGGCAGAAGCGTAGTCGATAACAAGCCAAGGGTCGATAACGAGCAGTAGCAAATATGGACGGCAGCAGGGAAGACAGGAGCAAGATACAGGCTGGAGATAGCACAATATTCTGGCAAGGAGGAAGTGCAGAGACATGGCTTATATCAGGAAGTTCGTGGGAGGAGCAAGGGGTTCAAGGTTCAAGACAATCAAGACACAAGGCATGAATGTTCAATGGATCAGATGGGTTTGTCCAGCAGATAAGACAGGGAGCTGTCCAGCATCCCAGATAGCTCAGTGAGAAGGTTCACTGCCAGACACAGCTGAGGTCCCAGGTTCAAATCCAGGTCCTGACAGAATCACTTCCTTCTGCGCATAGCGGTGCAGATGGCACAGCACATCACGCGGCCTGGCAGGGTCTGTAGGCCTGGGGCCTAGTGTGCGGTGGACCCGGTCTATTTCCAGAGAAGGCGGTGGGGCCTCCAGCAGCCTGTGGAAGATGGCCGTGACTGTTGGCGCTAGATCCTCAGAGCCCGTTGCTTCAAGGATTCCCCACAGCCGCGGGTTATTGAGGCGGCTGCGGTCTTCCATCTCTTCTATGTGCAGCTGCATCTCCTGGGCCTCCGTTTTCTGGGATTCACAGGCCCACTCCAGGGCCTGCACTCGGGACTCCAGCGAGGCAACCGCTGTCTCCCCAGATGTGACACGGTCCGCAACAGAGTGTAGCTCCGTCCGCACCTCCTGGATGTCCCGGCTGTGTGCCTCCTCAATCCTCAAGATCAGGGCCTCAATATCAGACCTCGTGGGGAGGGCCTGGAGCATACTCCGGAGATCCGCATCCAGACGGCTTTGGCTCAGTGCAGGGTCAGCCACCTCCATGTGAAAGGCTGCCGGAGTGCCTGTAAAGAGGTCTGCGAGGTCTGTGAGGCTGCCGGTGCTGACATCTGGACCGCAGCAGTGGAGGTCGGCTCTGTGCGGGATCCTCGTGGCGTGGCCACAATGGCACATGGCAAAAGTCAGTGGGCCCCTGAAGTAAGTGTGTATACTGGGCTGCGAGTTCAAGGAGCGGGACTCCCGTGAAGCCGATCGTGTCCTGTATCTGCTAGGGGTGGTCATACCGTGTCCACATTCAGGGAAGGTATAGCGGCGGCCATCTCAAGCCGGGCGGGGAGCCTCTCTAGCACATGTCTTTACTCGGCCATTGCCAGGCCACGCCCCCTTACAGAGACTTTTGTGCAAGATCAAAGAAGAAGGAATGCCAGTCATCCTGGTGGCCCCGAATTGGCCCAGAAGAGCCTGGTACACCCAGATTGTAAGGATGACAGTGGGGAAACCTTGGGTTCTTCCACTTCACCAAGACCTGTTGTCACAAGGTCCGGTGTTCCATCCTTCCTTACAAAAGCTAAATTTGATGGTATGGCGGTTGAATCCTATATACTGGAGAAACGGGGCCTCTCAGGTCCAGTTCTTCCCACTCTCATTAATGCTAGGAAGCCGGCCTCCAGGCTCATTTATTACAGAATCTGGAAGGCATATGTTTCCTGGTGTGAGTCAAAGGGGTGGAACCCTCAAAAATATGTCATTAGTAGGATTCTAGCCTTCTGTCAATTGGGGTGGATACGAAGTTAGCCCTTAGTACTATTAAGGGTCAAATTTCAGCTCTATCTATCTTTTTTCAGAGGCCTTTGGCATCTCATTCCCTAGTCAGGGCATTTACTCAGGGGGTGTTGCGGGTAAATTTGCCAATCAAAACTCCTTTATGCCCCTGGGATTTGAATCTGGTTTTATCGAGCCTACAGAAACAGCCCTTTGAACCTATCCGTCATATCCCATTGATACTCCTGAGTCGGAAGTTGTTTTTTTTTGGTGGCTATCTCCTCTGCTAGGAGAGTATCTGAGCTAGCAGCTCTTTCCTGTAAAGAGCTGTATTTAGTTTGTCACAAGGATAAGCTTGTATTACGGCCCCTACCTACCTTTCTTCCTAAAGTGGTTTCGCTGTTCCATTTAAATCAAGATATTGTTTTGCCTTCATTTTTTCCAGAGCCGCAGTTAGCGGGGGAAAGATTATTGCACTCTCTGGAAGTTGTGCGAGCAATGAAGGTTTACCGGAAAGCCACTGCCCAGATACGTAAAACAGATGTTTTGTTCATCCTGACAGGCGGACCTAAAATGGACCAGGCAGCATCAAAATCGACCATTTCTAAATGGATTCAACAAGTGATTGTTCAAACCTAGGGTTTAAGGAATAAAGTTCCTCCTTTTCCTGTTAAAGCGCACTCGACCAGGGCGAAAAGTGCTTCATGGGCAGTGCACCATCAGGCTTCAATGGCTCAGATCTGTAAAGCTGCAACTTGGTCCTAAGTCCATACATTTACCAAATTCTACCAAATAGATGTCAGAAGACATAAGGATACCGCCTTTGGACATACAGTAGTGTGCTGCAAGCAGCGGTATAGAGTCTCTTGTCCTTGGCGGTTTGCCCGATCTGTGTCTCCCTCCCCTCATATTGAGCATTGCTCTGGGACGTCCCACTATGTAAGGACTTGGACTCTGTGTCCCGTGGTGTACGATAAAGAAAATGGGATTTTTAATAACAGCTTACCTGTAAAATTATTTTCTTGGAGTACACCTTGGGACACAGAGGTCCCGCCCCTCTTCTGGATTACATATTGCTTTGCTACAAAACTGAAGTACTTCCCTTAGGGGAGGGGTTATATAGAAGGGAGCCTGTCTTCATTGGTTGTGCCAGTGTCCTATCACCTTTGGTGAACTATACAACCCACTATGTAATGACTTGGACTCTGTGTCCCATGGTGTACTCCAAGAAAATGATGCAGCTGCAGCACTGAAAGTGTATCAAACCAAAAATAGTCAAAAAAGGGGGTTAATGCTGCGCTGTATAGGGTGAGTGGGACAGGGACTAGGTGAATATAACCAGTATTAAGAAATAGTGATCAGTCAATCAAATGTAAAACATGTAAGACATATGTTAAAACAAATGAAACATATGTAGCACTTAAACAAATATAAAGCAACAATAAATAAACCTTAAAAAGGTAAAGTGCTGAGTGCAATTGTGCAAAAAACATGCATAACAAAAAAAAAGTCCTCCAAATGTTGTATTCAAAAATCAATATTGCAACAATGTATAAACTTCAGTATTTATGTGCAAACAGCAACAACATAAAGTGCCAGTGCTGGTGTCAAGTTGCCAACGTGGATATCAAATAGGAAAGTGCTCCTTTTCCCCTTGTGATTAGTGAGGATGTCCCTTTACCTTACTGCTCTAACGTAACAGCATATAAAGATCTCTCTAGGTACAATCGGCATACACTCCAGTCGTTTCCTGGTGAGGCGTCTCTTGAAACTGTTTAACCTAGGACTCTAAACAGAGTCTCCCTGTGGGGCCCCGTCTGATATATCAGCAGTGATCCTCACAAAGGGATATACATACGCCAATGGTGTAGTAGTTAAAAATATTTATTAATAAAAAACACAAATCGGGGGACTCACAATAAATTGCTTAAAAATCAGCATAAAACAAGCAGCATGCTTACACACGTCACCTCCGGTGCCTCTGGTGTCTCGATGCGTTTTTGTCACGGTCATGTGACTTCATCAGGAGTGATCTCCTGATCAGTGGCGGCTGGTGCGGCATTTTTTTGGGGGGGCGCAAACAAAACCCCAACCAACCCCCCCCCCAACTTCACTCGCAGACAATGTGATCTGCAGACAGACAGAGGAATAGATTGGATAGGACAGAGACAGATAGATAGATAGATAGATAGATAGATAGATAGATAGATAGATAGATAGATAGATAGATAGATAGATAGATAGATAGATCAGAAAGATAGATAGATACAAACAGATAATCAGATATATAGATAGATAATCAGATTATCTATCTATCTGTTTGTATCTATCTATCTGATTATCTATCTATCTGATTATCTATCTATCTATCTGATCTATCTAATTATCTATCAATCAGATTAACTGCCATTACCGAGATATCCATCTTTAAAAAAATGACGTATATATATACAGTGCGTGGTCCTTAAGTGGTTAAACAGGCAAGGAGGCACAAGAAGCAAAACACTTCAGATTCTCGCCTCAGACATTCTAAACTGGGCAGAAAATCATTTGCTGTCCTTATCAGCGGTCCACCACAAAAGCACTTTAAATATAGTGGCGGATTTTCTAAGCAGAAGACGGATTCAGGAAGCAGATTGGACCCTAAATCTGGAAGTCTTCACAATGATCATCCGGGCCTGGGGCCAACCACAATTAGACCTATTTGCGTCAGAAGAAAATGCGCAACTTAGGGTCTTTTTCTCCATTCACAGAAACGACAGTTCCTAGGGAACAGATGCGTTAATACAGCCTTGGAACTTCCAGCTGGGTTACACCTTTCCTCCGTTTCAACAAATTCCGTTGGTACTGAGGAAGATTCAGAAGGAGAAGGTGGAAGTAATTCTAAGATTCGCAGTCCAGGGACCTAGTGAATCACCAGGCCTTCAGAAAAAAACTCAAAACCCATCTATTCTGAAGGCAAAATACATTAGGGAATGGATACCAAGCGCCCTGAGGCGATTCAGTTCGCATGTGTTGCGCTATATAAGTTTCTCACTTACTCAATTACTCCATTCTGGCCAAAAAGGGCTTGGTTTACCACCATTCTTCAAATGACAGTCAGACCGCCATGGCGGCTGCCGCTCCGGCAGGACTTACTTCTACAGGATCCGATATAATATCCGGAGGTGGCCTGTCTAAGCCTCACGGCGTGGTATCGGAGAGGCCATTATTGAGACGAAAAGGTCTGTCTCGACCTCTTGTGACTACCTTGCTTTCCAGTAGAAAGGTGGTTACCAGGAAGATCTATGCTAAATACTGGAAGGTCTACAACTCCTGGTGTCACTCGTCTAATAGAGCGGTGAAAAATCTAGTGTCAATTCTGGAATTTCTTCAGAATGGAGCAGAAAAAGGCTTGTCAGTCAGTACACTTAAAGTGCAGATAGCCGCATTGGGAGTTTTTCTGGAAAGGCCTATATCTTCAGAGCCGTTCGTTTCAAGATTTTTCAAGGCGCTTTCTAGATCCAGACCAGCTCCCGTGAGACACTTCCCCAGTTGGGATTTGTCAGTGGTTCTTCAGACACTATCTAAGGAACCCTTTGAACCGCTAAAAGACATTTCTCTGAAGTACCTTACTCTCAAAACGGTGTTCCTAGTGACAATTACGACAGCCAGGAGAATCGGTGAGCTGCACGCCCTGTCAATAAAGAAACCGTTTCCTATCGGTATAAGCGGACGGGGTTTCCTGCGACAGGGTCGCAGGAAATTGTCATACTGACCTTCTGTTCTAACCCATCAGGGGGAGAAGGAACACCAATTCCACATGTTGGATGTGAGAAGAACCTTGCTACATTATCTTGAAGTGACCAAGATTTTCGATCTTCGGACTCCTTGTTCATACTTTTTTCAGGAAAAAAGAAGGGCCACCAAGCATCTAAGGGGTCAATAGCTAGATAGCTAAAAAACACTATTCTGGAAGCCTACTCCCAAGCAGGGCTATCTCCCCCATTGGGAATTAGAGCACACTCTACTAGGGCTCAGGCCACTACATGGGCAGAAATGGCTGGTGCCACCCCAGATCCAATCTTCAAGGCTGCTACGCGGTCAAGTTACCTTACGTTTGTCCGTCATTACAGACTGGATCTTCTGTCAGCAAGCAATCAGGATTTGGCAAAAAATGTCTTGCAGGTTGTGGTCCCTCCCTAAGTGGGCAAGTCTCTGTTATCCTCTCAAGGTGCTGTCCTGAAAGACGATAAGGGAAAAGTCAAGTTAGACTTACCGGTAACTTGTTTTCCATGAGTCTTTCAGGACAGCAGCAACCCGCCCTTATTGTTTTGAATATTATGCTGTGACTAACCATACTCTGATTATGTGTTCCAGCTTGGGCCGGAGGTTTCTCTACTACTACAGGTGTGTTTCCTGTCAAGTGAGTGAAGCCACACTCTCAAGGTGCCGTCCCGAAAGACTCATGGAAAACAAGTTACCGTTAAGACTAACTTGACTTTTTTTTGTAATGCATGTTTTTTGCACAATTGCACTCAGCACTTTGCCTTTTTAAGGTTTATTTATTTTTAGGTAGATTCACAAAGAGTTAGGCCGGCTTATCAGTAGATAAGCCGACCTAACTCAGAATCTACACCGACTTATGTTTAAGTGTATGCTCAAACAGAGATACGCTTAAACATATCTAAGATACGATGGCTTGCGCCGTCTTATCTTAGGTTGCAATATTGAGGCTGGCCACTAGGTGGCGCTTCCATTGCGGTCGGCGTAGAATATGTAAATTAGTAGATACGCCGATTCACGAACGTACGCCCGGCCGCCGCAGTACATTTACGCAGTTTCCGTAAGGCATTATCAGGCCTAAAGTTATTCCATCTATTAGATGGAATAGTAATGTTAAAGTATGGCTGCCGTTCCCGCTTCGAGATTCAAAATGTTTACGTCGTTTGCGTAAGTCGTCCGCGAATAGTGATTTACGTCGTTTACGTCCACGTCGAAATCAATAGGCCCGTGCTGCGTACTTAGCCGCAATGCACACTGGGAAATGTAGGCGCCCGGCGCATGCGCAGTTAAGAAAAAAAATCAAAAACGTAAGGTCAAGTCCCATTAACATAAAACACGCCCCACTTACACACATTTGAATTAGGCGCCCATACGCCCGCCTGCTTTAGGCTACGCCGCCGTAACTTAGCAGGCAAGTACATTGTGAATCATGTACTTGCCTAGCTAACTTACGGCGGCGAAGCCTAAACACGCTAAGCTACGCCGCCGCAAGTTTAGGCATCTCTACGTGAATCTACCTATAAGGCTTTATATTTGTTTGAGTGTTACATATGTTTCATGTGTTTTAACATATGTCTTGCATGTTTTACATTTGATTGACTGATCACTTTTTCTTAATACTAGTTATATTTACTTAGGGCCAGATTCAGAAAGAGATACGACGGCGTATCTCCTGATACACCGTCGTATCTCTGAGAGTATCTATGCGACTGATTCATAGAATCAGTTACGCATAGATAGCCCTAAGATCCGACAGGTGTAATTGACTTACACCGTCGGATCTTAGGATGCAATTCTTTGGCCGCCGCTGGGTGGAGTTCACGTCGTTTTCCAGCGTCGGGTATGCAAATGAGGTTTTACGGCAATTCACGAAGGTACGCGCGGTCGTTACGTCATCGCAAGTCTTTTTTTTCCGTCGCAAAGTTAGTCATGTTTTTTCATGCCTTAACTTTACACAGCCCATGTTAAAGTATGGCCGTCGTTCCCGCGTCAAATTTAAAAAAATATATATATTTCCGGCGTAAGTACGTGACACACGTCGCCATTCACAAACACGTCGGGGCGCCGTAATTTCGCGCAAAGCACGTCGGGAAAATTGCGAACGGAGCATGCGCAGAATGTTCGGTGCGGGAGCGCGCCAAATTTAAATGGTACACGCCCCATTTGAATTAGGCGGGCTTGCGCCGGACGTCTTTACGATACACCGCCGCAAGTTTACAGGTAAGTGCTTGGTGAATCAGGCACTTACGCTGAAAACTTGCGGCGGTGTAACATAAACGGGGTACGTTATGCCGCCGCAGTTCTACGAGAATCTGTCCCTTAGTCCCTTTCCCACTCACCCTATACAGTGCAGCATTACCCCCCTTTTTTGACAATGATAAATGTATGTCCTCAGTCACTTTCGGCCAGGAGTAGCTGTGAAGGGGGCCTTATCGGGTAGACTGTATGGGGCCACATGATTTCTAACCGCAGCCCTGACAGCTAAAATATCTTTTCAGCAGCCAATAAAAAATTCCTCTAAATCCCCCAAAAAAATCTTAAAAGACGAGCCCCCGGGGGATGGCTTGTACATGGTCGAGTGAAGCAGCAGACTCCCGGAGCTCCTCACACACCGCAGCTACACTAGCCTGATCCGGCGAATCCGCGGTTCCTACCCGAGCTCTAACGGCATGTCCCAGGGCCGGAAAGCCTCCTCCAGGAACAGGACAACCACGCAGCCCAGAGCCGGCACCATTAACGCCTATTTCAGCAGCGGAGCACAGCCGCGTGCAGGGACATCCAAGATGGTGTCCGGGAAGAGCAAGGGGACAGATGCTGCAGTGAATCACGCGCCAAAGCCTTCTACACCGCCGAAGCACGGAGGGTCCCCCATACAGACGCCATCACTGGTAAGGGATCCGACCCCCCTCTCTCCCCAGACTCCTCAGCTTCGATGGGCCAGGGCTCTGAGATATCAGACTTATTGAGGGACAGAGACCTGCGGCAGCATCTTCTATCCCTCCCCTCCAGGGAGGACCTGGACCGCTTTGCTACTGGAGTTGAGAGGGCCTTCAAACAGGACATTGAGCAACTGAAAGCAGATACTACCCAGTTGGGCACGAGATTGGAGGCTTTGGCGCAGACTGTGAAGGAGGCCCTGCCTACTATTTCCCAACTAAGTGATAGGTGTGCAGCGCAGGACCATCACATAGAGAGTCTCATTTCACAACTTGATGATTATGAGAACCGCATCCGCAGGTCCAATATACGCATACGGGGACTACCAGAGGCAACAGGGGCCAGAGATATTGTCCCTACACTGCAAGACATATTCAAAGAGCTGCTGGGCCTCTCCCCTACTGAGACTGTGGAAATTGATAGAGCACACAGGGCCCTCAGACCCCCCTCACAGGATGCAGAGAACCCGCGTGATATAATATGCAAACTACACAGATACACTATCAAAGACCAAATAATGCAGCGGATGCGCAATCGTCCCTTTTTTGACTTTGATGGAGCCCATTTGTTCTTTTATCAAGACCTGTCACGCTGCACCCTGATGCAGCGCAGGGCATTGGGCCCCCTCTTTGAATCCCTATGCTCGGCTAATATCACCTACAGATGGGGGTTCCCCTTCGTTCTACAAGCCAGCAGGGATGGCAAGTCCACCATTTTACGCACTAAGGATGATCTCCCATGCTTTCTATCGCAACTGCAGCTGGACCCTGTATATTTCCCAGACTGGAGGCTAACTTCCGACATCTCGATGGTGTCGGTGCCCCAACCATGGCAGCAGGTTCGCAAGCCGAGCTCAGCCATAAACGGAGATCGGCTCCATCTGAGCTCTGTCGTCTGAACAAACTCAGACAGCTTTTTGCTAAGTTGTTGGACCGGAAAATTACTCGTAAACTGCGTTATTTAGCTCATACATACTATGAGTATGGCAACAAATGCGGACGGATGTTGGCGCACGCTCCGGAAAAAGAGACTTGTGGCTCATGTACATAAGCTGCACTCTCCTAAGGGTGACCCGGCTCAGCACACCTTAAAGATCGCTTCATTGTTCCGCGATTATTATGAATCTTTGTACAATTTGGAGGCCGCCTCCTCCCCTGCGGAAGCGACCCTCAAACAAAATAAAATCACGTCGTACCTTTCCTCGATCAGGCTCCCCGCCCTGTCCCTGGAACAGGCGATAGGCCTGGAACACCCCATCTCCCCAGCTGAACTTTTGGCAACTGTTAAGTCCCTACCCTCTGGCAAGAGTCCTGGCCCCCGACGGCTCCCTGGCAACCAATGGACAGCTCCCTCGGGAGACCTCGTTAGCGCACATCACGGTGCTTCCAAAGGACGGCAAGGACCCTACCTAACCACAGAGCTATCGCCCGATCTCTCTCTTAAACACGGACCTAAAAAAAATTCTAAAAATCTGGCTAACCGCTTAAAACCTCTCCTCCCTGACTTGGTTCACGCTGACCAGACTGGTTTCATAATGGAACGGGAAACCAGAGACAACTCGAACAGGGCTATACAGCTTATTCACTGGGCGCGTACACGCGATCGGATGCCTCCATACTTGATCTTGTCCACCAACGCGGAGAAGGCATTCGACCGCGTGGACTGGCGGTTTCTCAACACGGTCCTTGAAAAATCAGGGTTGGGCCCACACGTTACGCTGGATCTCTATGCTCTGCGTATCCCCCACAGCCCAGGTTAAGGTAAACGGCAGTCTCTCCACGGGGTTCCCTATCCGGAATGGCACGAGGCAGGGGTGTCTGCTCTCGCCCCTCTTGTTCGCCTTGGTTCTGGAACCATTGCTGCAAAGGGTCAGATCGAACCAAAACATCAGAGGGGTACATGTAGGTTCCCTAGAACACAAGCTCTCTGCTTATGCAGATGACATATTATTCCATGTGGTTGAGCCCCTTATCTCGTTGCCAGTCCTGATAGGTGAACTGAGGGAGTATGGGGAGGTGTCCAACTTCCGGATAAACTATACAAAATCCGAAATACTACCTGTCACCGTTCCTCCTGCCCTAGAGTCCTCCCTGAAAGACTCCTTCTCCTTCACGTGGTCCGCCTCCTCAATTAAATATTTAGGGATTCATGGACAATGTTCACTTGGGTGGGACGGACGAATATTCTGAAAATTACTGTTCTACCCCGTATCCTATTCTTCCTACAGATGATTCCTATACGCCTGCCGAATCGTTTTGCGGACTTAAGAAGTATTTTTATTAAATTTGTGTGGGGAGAGAGGAGACCTAGACTGGCGATGGCAATCCTACAAAGGTCCAAACTGAGGGGGGGCTTGGGAATACCAAATATTCACCGATACTATCAGGCAATTGCGCTACAGCGCATTCTGAACTGGAAGTTTCATGCGTCCCTTAAGTTGTGGGTCCCCCTGGAGAAGACGATGGCGGGGCGGGACTTACGCACCCTGGGTCCCAGCAGACAACAGGGGGCTTTCTGATTGTGTCTCCCCGCTGACAACTCACTCCTTAGCTATGTGGGATAAAGCAAATGGCTGCCTGGCACTGGCACCGAGGACTTCTTCTCTGGCGCCTGTCTGTGGCTACCCGTGGTTCTCCCCTGGAGAGCTGAAAACCTCCCTCGGAACATGGACTGGGGATGGAGTTGTTAGCCTTGCAAAATTTGTGGACGAAGGAGCCCTGACGTCATTAACTACCTTACACGCTCGGTATGGCAGCTTCCCCTTTGACTTTTGGAGACACCGTCAGTTAGAGACTTTCATCACTAAGTGTCACAGGTTAGCGCAGATTAGAACCAGTCTGACGGAGTTCGAGCGTCTTTGGACGTCTACTGACTTGGTGCCCCACATGATCTCTGCTCTATACGGGATGTTGGAGGATGCGTCGCCCAGCCCCCGGCCCTACTTTGTTAGGGAATGGGAGAGGGACCTACAGTCCGACTTTACGGATGAACAACTCTACCACCTCTATCGCTTAACTCACAAGAGCTCTGTAGATGCCAAAACCCAAGAAAACAATTATAAGTTGCTGACGCGATGGTATAGGGTGCCTGCCACATTGGCTAGGATCTTCCCTACTGTCTCTGATAGATGCTGGAGGGGGTGTGGGCAGGAGGGCACATTCCTCCACATTTGGTGGGAGTGCCCGGTGCTCCGACCGTTTTGGGATATGGTTGACAAACACATATCTGAAGGTCTGGGCATTGTTATTCCGGCCCAGCCTAAGCATTTTCTGCTCCATGTCCCCTCCATTCCTCTGTCACAGTACAAACGTAGTGCTCTCCCCCACCTCCTCAATGCAACAAAACGGCTTATACCGATTCACTGTAAAAGTTCACACATTCCGAGTGAACAAGACTGGTTGGGGAAGATTATGGAAGTGGAGAGTTGGCTAGCGACTTGCAGGGACACTCGCTAAAAATTCGATCTTACATGGGCAGAGTGGAAGACCCACGTACATGACACGGCCTTGCTCTCCTCCAGTTTAGATGAGGCACTACTTGCTCTAGCAGATCCCTCCTTTGGGGAACTCGTCCGGGCGCATCGTCAGTCGGATCCCCGCGACCCCATTTAGATGTGGGTCCATTGCGTCAGCGACTCCGGTGAGTGCTGGTCCATATACCTTCTTATCTCTCCTTTTTCTACTTTTCTTGTCTCCTTTCTTTGCTCTTACTCTACTTCACTATTCTCTCTTTCTCTCCCTTCTCTCAATTGTTTATTGTGTAATTGTTTGCTCAGTTTTGGGACTGCCGTGTTGGCCTCCAGTTTGTTTGTCCTGATACCTCAGGTTTATCTAAACTGACATATAGTAGAGGGAGTTGTTTTGGTGCTTAATCAAGAGCGGGGGCATTTGGCTATACCACCCTCCATTAGTTTGGGAGAGACCTTCCCACATGGATTGAATGTCCTGGGCGGGCGAAGTGACCTTTTGTCCCTGTAATTTTGTAGGCTGTTGCTCCCAGTTGAAACGGTTATATGAGCTCGGACTAGATGCACCCATTGATGTCCCTCACCTTTCCCTTCCCTCCTCCCCCACCCTTGCCCCTTGTCCTTTCCCCTCCTCCCCCTTTTCCCCCTGGTCTTGGTTATTGTTTTTTTCTCTATTTGATAATGTTGTATTGTGCTACTGCCAATACTACTTGAAAATGAAAATATAGATTTTGCAAAAAAAAAGACGAGCCCCCCAAAAAACAAAAGTTCACAATTTTTTTTTTACCCTCAGCAGAAAATAAAATAGGAAAAAATCCTAAATAAAAAGAACATATCGAATAACAAAATAAAAATAAATGCTGCAAAGAGGTGGCACAAAGGCCACCAATCACGCCTGCTGCTGATAAGAGAAAAATAAAAGAATCCTAAGTAGGACAAGTGGAGTCTATGGGACTGTGAACAAAGGGAGGTATACAAGCGTATGTAACCCACCACACTGCAAAAAAAAACTAAAAGTTGGATGTATCAGCAATTAAAAGCAACAGCTGACCTCAAATCAACCACAAAATAAAGTTGTTTTATAGGTGAAAGTTAACTTTTGTAGTGAAAAAATTGTGTAATTTTAGAACTGAATTGTATGTTCTGATTGATTCTCTAACACAATTTTGCAGGTAATAAACCAAGGATCGGCTACATTGGTAAGGAAATGATCACACAATGTTATTTCCTGTTTAACACATTTCTCTTTTGACCTCAAATTTGTTTTTAGTTTTTTTGCTTTTTTTAATTTAACCACTTACGAATCGCCCGCCGTCGTTGTACTACGGTCCATTGAAGAAGAATATCATTGTTATGGCAGCAGCTAGCTACCATAACCCCTCATATCCTCATCTTCAGCGGGTGGTCCGCTTCAAGAGAAAAGTGGTCTCAGTGGCTGGTTCACCGCTAAATCATTATTATCGGTGGCGAGAGAGGGCTCCCCCTCCCACCGCGCTCCGGTGCCCTCTGCTGCTTACCGGAGCCATTGGTAGCGGTGGAGGCGATCGTGTCCTGTCTTCTGTTAGGTATGGAGCTGAGTGAGGGGAAGATGGTCCCCACCCGGCTCCATACCAATACAGGGCTTCTGCCCATAGCTCCTAAAGCAACATTTTTTTATTTATTTTTTCAAACATCTTTTTTTTTTTGTAATCGCATTTTAGTGTAAATATGGGGTCAAAAAGACCTCACATCTCATCTCATATTTAAGAGAACCTGTCATGCTTTTTTTCTATTACAAGGGATGTTTACATTCCTTGTAATAAGGAATAAAAGTGACACCATTTTTTTTAAGAACAGTGTAAAAAAAAAGGTTAAATAAATAAGAAAAAAAACGTTTTTTTTTTTTTAAATCTGCCTCATCCTGCCGAGCTCGTGCACAGAAGTGAACGCATTTGTGAGTAGCGTCCGAATGTGAAAATGGTGTTCAAACCACACATGTGAGGTATCGCCGCAATCGTCGGAGCGAGAGCAATAATTTTATCCCCTCTGTAACTCAAAACATGCAACCTGTAGAATTTTTTAAACATCGCCTCTGGATGTTTGTGAGGATAAAAGTTTGTCGCCATTCCACGAGTGGGCGCAAATTTGAAGCGTGACATGTTGGGTATGAATTTACTCAGCGTAACATAATCTTTGGAACAAAAGGTGTACTGTAGGCCTATAATACACCTCCCGGCGCCAAAATGGACAGAAACTGTTCAATAATCAATAACAGAGGATTGTCGATAGATCGATCATCTGTGTATTACAGTAAATTAAATTAAAAAAAGCAGCCGTTTAATAAAATACAAACATATAAAAAGAGATTTAAAATCTATAAGAACAACAATTGTCAGCATAGAAAAAATCACAAACAGCGCTAATAGTGGTATGTTCTAGTGTAAATCCTAAAGAAGGAACCACTTAAACACTCGGTGCAGAATAAAAGAGTGTGTCAGTAAAATAAAGAAAAGTCCATTGATACAGTGTCCGATATAAGGAAGAAATCAGATAGCAAACACCTTCCACCCGAATTCCTTAAAGGGCACCACGTGGGACAAAGTAAGCCCCCTCTGGGGTGCGAACTCACCGCAACACAATGAATATAAGGCGATGTATAATATCTCCAGACTGACAAAACTCTTCAGGTAGGGTAATCAGAAACATCTATATAGCCCTTGTTAGGAGCATCTATTGGAGGGGTTGCAAACTCCGCTTTAATGCCACATATTACAGTGCAGTTGCCAATCTTCACCAACGCTGAGCCATCAGCTGTGGTAATTGAGCCAACATTTATTGTAGTGGTCCTGAATTCACTCAGGTCTCTTCCATCTGGCCGACATTTCTCCTTTAGAAATTTTCTGTAATATTCCAGCGGCTCCACTGACCTTTCTCGGGTCAGCTATCCTCCACACTCCCTCAATGTCTTCTCAAGAAGACATTGAGGGAGTGTGGAGGATAGCTGACCCGAGAAAGGTCAGTGGAGCCGCTGGAATATTACAGAAAATTTCTAAAGGAGAAATGTCGGCCAGATGGAAGAGACCTGAGTGAATTCAGGACCACTACAATAAATGTTGGCTCAATTACCACAGCTGATGGCTCAGCGTTGGTGAAGATTGGCAACTGCACTGTAATATGTGGCATTAAAGCGGAGTTTGCAACCCCTCCAATAGATGCTCCTAACAAGGGCTATATAGATGTTTCTGATTACCCTACCTGAAGAGTTTTGTCAGTCTGGAGATATTATACATCGCCTTATATTCATTGTGTTGCGGTGAGTTCGCACCCCAGAGGGGGCTTACTTTGTCCCACGTGGTGCCCTTTAAGGAATTCGGGTGGAAGGTGTTTGCTATCTGATTTCTTCCTTATATCGGACACTGTATCAATGGACTTTTCTTTATTTTACTGACACACTCTTTTATTCTGCACCGAGTGTTTAAGTGGTTCCTTCTTTAGGATTTACACTAGAACATACCACTATTAGCGCTGTTTGTAACATAATCTTTCATAATATAAATAAAATTGGGCTAACTTTACTGTTGTTTTATTTTTTCATTCAAAGTTGTTTAATTTTTGGAAGACCGCTGCACAAATACGGTGTGACAAAGTATTGCAACGACCGCCATTTTATTCTTTAGGGTGTTAGAAAAAATGTATAATGTTTGGCGGTTCTAAGTAATTTTCTAGCAAAAAAAAATGATTTTAACTTGTAAACAACAAGTTTGAAAAATAGGCTCAGGGCTGAAATGGTAACCTTATCCTGTTTGCTCTAATACTGCTAGTTAGATGGCCAGTCCCTAGGTGATCAGTCTCTCTTCCAGCATTACAGCAACAGATGTTCAGATGTCCGCTCACTTCTGGATCTGCTTGGAGTGACTTAGTTCCTCAGCCTATAACTCCAGGTTTGTAGCAGATTGAGGTGCACACCTCAGTCTCCTTGCAGCGTAGAGGACATCCCTTGGTATTCAGCCTAAGATGCAGATCTCTCTCTCTCTTCCCCCCCCTCCCCCGGCTTGCCCTGGAAATTAACAATGAAACATACACTCACCGGCCACGTTATTAGTTACACCTTGCTAGTGCCGGGTTGGACCCCCTTTTGCCTTTATTCTTGGTGGCATAGATACAAAAAGGTGTTGGAAACATTCCTCAGAGATGGTCCATAGTGACATGATGGCATCACACAGTTGCTGCAGATTTGTCGGCTGCACATCCATGATTCCAATTTCCCGTTCCACCACATGCCAAAGGTGCTCTATTGGATGAGATGTGGTGAGTGTGGAGGCCATTGGAGTACAGTGACCTCATTGTCCAGTGGTGAGATGATTGGAGCTTTGTGACATGGTGCATTATCCTGCTGGAAGGAGCCATCAGAAGATGGGGACACTGTAGTCATAAAGGGATGGACCTGGTCAGCAACAATGCTCAGATAGGCCGTGCCAGTTAAAACAATGTTCAATACTAAGGGACCCAAAGTGTGCCAAGAAAATATCCCCAACACCATTACACCACCACCACCAACCTGAACCATTGATACAAGGCAGGATGGATCTATGCTTTCATGTTGTTTACACCAAATTCTGACCCCACCATCTGAATGTTGCAGCTGAAATCGAGACTCATCAGACCAGGTGTTGTAATATGTTGGCCGATTTATGTAGGATATTATATTATTATATATATGTACTGTGATGGAATGGCCTGTGATACCCAGAGACTTTTTAAGGATGCAGGGTAGCTGTGCCAGCTTCACTAATGACTCTTGGGTCTAGGGTCATCCTATGACCAGTAGGGGCATAGGATGACTGAGAAATGATATCTCGTATTACATGAGATGGGACATTAATGATTATTCATGTATTGCAGGAGATCTTGAAATTATACAAGTTGTTAATTCTGACCCCAACAGGTCAATAGCAGAGTGACTCATTCATGTGGGGACACATAGACTGTTGAGGTGTTAATTGAGTCTGGCTCCTAAGATATTTCATTGTGCTATGCTAACTAGCCCTGTATTGTGTGAAAGTTCTATTAATGCTAATATGTGTTGTGAGTTAACACACTCCAAACGTCCTGATGTCTGCCATCTCAGCTATAATAATTGACTCCTGTCGATTCGGTGCCAGAAAGTCTGACCTTTCAGGTATAGTGAATTAGCATGTCAATTATGTTTAGTAAAGGAATGTGTTTTGTGTAACAGGTGAGAATAACTTGTCGCAGAGCCAGACCGTCTGGGTAATGATTAGTAATTAGCTCATCTGAATGTCATTGTCTAACGGAATGTGTATTGAAGCACCCATTGTGTGATGTTGGGGGTGGAGTGTGTCATTGTTCCTTTTCTTACTGCAGCATGCTTTGTAACTGTATATAAACCTGAGAGTTTACCATTAAAGTGTCATTCATTTGAACCAGAGACAGAGCTGTGTGTCTCGTCCTTCTGGGGAATTCTAATGGATCGTGTCTGCTGGATTGTTGGAGTGTCGGATAAGCTGTCTTGGGTTGGTGGAATGGAATATCGTAAACGGTGTTAACCCCTGACCGTTACATGTACTATGACAGTACAGTTCCCTGTCCTGGTAATTGTTGCCCAGCGTTCTCAAATAGGCAGGTTGAGGGGCTCCAGTGTTATTTAATGTGGAGGAATCTGTTATATCAGTTTCCTCCAAAGCTTGTAAAATCCTGTTGGGGACCTGGAGCCCTAAGATTCCATAGTGATATGGGTGGGATGATATCTCCATTCCTGGGACCGAGTTTTGGAAACAGCCAGGAGTCTGGCTGGTTGATTGAGCAGGTGGGTCCTGGGCTTATAGCAGAGTCAGGACTAGTGTTCTGGGCCCTACCCTCCAGAGGAGTCCAGGCGTGCAAGGGAGAAGCCAGAGTGCAGGCTTGCAAGGGAGAAGCATGCATGTCTGCATGCTATAGTCAGAGGGCCCAGAGCTGTGGGCTGAGCTGAGTGGAGGTACAATGATTGTACAGGAACTTTGGTACATGGCCAAGGGGGATGAAGTGTAAAGTCTAAGTGGCAGTATTGCTGAAGAGCCAGGTGGCTTGGTATTTCTTGCTCATACATCACGTGACACAGAGCCTTAATTACTTAATGGGTTATGTAGTCACCACAGGTGATTGGACACTGGCAAACCCAATTAGAATTGAGTTCCTGCCCTATATAACCCCTCCCAAATGGAGAGTACCTCAGTTTTTTCTCCAGTGTCTAAGGTGGTTGGTCACACTGAACATGTGCTAAGAAGAAAAGCTTGTTTGTTTTTTTTGGAGGCCTAGGAGCTATAACCGGATCCATGCCTCGGGCCGATATCAAAAGCCTAAGATGGGTCGTACCCGGGCCTTGTATAAAGAAACCTGGGATCCAGGCTTTGGTGTACTAATGCAACTGTGGTACGAAAAGTTACTGGCAGAGGCCCAGATTCAAGTAGAATCGCGCAATATTTGCGTGGGCAAAGAGCAAATTTTTTTCTCTGCGCCCACGCAAATATTGCGCTTTGCCCGCGATTCACGGAGCAGTTGCTCCGTAAATTGCGCGGGCAATATGCTAAGCAGCCGGGCGCAAGGCTGCCTAATGTAAATGATCCCGCCGGGGGCGGGAATCATTTAAATTAGGCGCGCTCCCGCACCGAGCAAACAGCGCATGCTCCGTCGGGAAACTTTCCCGACGTGCATTGCGGCAAATGACGTCGCAAGGACGTCATTTGCTTGTAAGTGAACGTGAATGGCGTCCAGCGCCATTCACGGTTCACTTACGTAAACGACGTTAAATTTGAACGTTGCGAGCGGGAGGCGCAGCTATACTTTAGCATTGGCTGCGCCTGCTATTAGCAGGAGCAACCTTATGCTAAAGGCGCCGTACGGAAACTCCGTACCTTGCGTACGCAGGGCCCGCGCAACTTTTGTGAATCGGTGGTAGTATGCAATTTGCATACTACACGTCGATCACAAAGGCCGCGCCCCCTAGCGGCCTACGCAAGAATGCAGCCTGGGATGTGAAGGCATAAGGAGGCTTATGTTTGTCACATCCTAGGCTGCATTCGGTGTAACGAGGTTCCTGAATCAGGAGCACTCGTTACACCGGAGCAAGTAAGCACTTGCGCCGCGCAACTATGGTTGTGCGGGCGCAAGTGCTTCTTGAATCTGGGCCAGAGTCTTCTACAGGTCCAGGTATGAGGTTCCTCTAAGTAGGAACCCATGGAAACCTGAAGGTTGGCACAACATTACTCGCCGTGATGGGTGAAGGCTGGATCTACTATTTCAGTAGCTTTCCTGCGGTGGGGATAAAGGTAAGGGAGGAAATTTTTTTTTATCCTCTGTGAGTAGGATGCCTTACCTGGTTTTCAACACTAGAGGGAGTAAGTTACATACCTGTTGTATTCTTACAAAGCCATCCAGGAAACACGCTCAGTAAAGTCGGTCATTTTAAACACCACTCACCTGCTCCATTGCAGGCTCTGCCACAAAACACATACAGGGGTCCCCCAAAGCCTCTCCCAGTCTGCTCTCCTTCCTCTTTTGTGCCATGACGGTCGGCGCGTGCATGCGCGACTGGAGCGCACTTTTGACTGTCTTCAAGCAGGTGGAGAGGGGAAGTGCCGTGGTTGCTCATGCGCGTGCACGGCACACCTGTGTGCAGGCGCAAAGAGGCTTGTTTAAAAAGCCCAGCACGCCAGAGCCTTCTGTAAAGCCGCATGGACACAGAGCTGTGGGCTGTAAGCATTCCTGTGGATTGAACCAGGCAAACCTAATGCCGCGTACACACCATCACTTTATGTGATGAAAAAAAAACGACACTTTCTGTGAAGTAAAAAATGACGTTTTTGAAACTTCAATTTTCTAAGACGAAGTTGCCTACACACCATCGTTTTCTCACAATGTTCTTGCAAAGTGAGGTTACGTTCCACCACGTTTTACCATTGAAGCTCGCTTCATAAGTAGCTTCTGGGCATGCGTGGATGAAAAAACGTCTTAGAAAACAACGTTTTTTGCTACACACGGTCAATTTCTGTGAAGTAAAAAGTGCACTTTTGAAAAACGACACATAAAATTGAAGCATGCTTCAATTTTTTTTGGTCGTTTTTTTTACAAGACATAAAACAACGTTTTCCCTCACATAAACTGATGGTGTGTACGCGGCATTAGACTCCTACTCTGCATCAGGTTGTGCAGTGAACTAATATTGTGTATTGTAAGACTATAGCACAACAGTGATTGCATTTTTTGTGATGGTACCTCTGCTTTGCAGTACAGGACTATGTCTCCCAGAAGAGGTACAAGGGCTAGTAAAAGAGGCACTAGGAAATCCCTGCTTATGGCTAAGGATTCTGAGCATGCCTGCAGTTTACCATCCCCCTCTGTCAGTCTGGTAGCAGCCTCACAGGATGATCATATGCCCCTGTCTGGTTTTGCAGCTTCTCCTATAGCAGCTCCTGTATACATCACTGAGTAAGCTTTAAAAGTTGCTTTGGATGGCTTAGAAGGAAGGATTGCTACTATAATTGCAGCCTCCTTAAAAGGTGGCAGAAAACGGGGTAGATCCCCTTCATCTGCTCCTGCTCTCTCATCAGATGAGCATTCTGAGGGTGAAAAATCCCTTTCTGGAGATGAGGATTAGGTGCAGTCTGAGTACTCCAAGGATGAGAAGAATCCTTCTACCTCACAGTCGCTAAAGATGCAGGTGCAATATTATGCAGAGATGGTGCATGCCACTTACAAATTGCCTCCTGTTGAAACTTCTATGTCCTCTGTTTCCTCCTTGGGATCTCGGAAATCCCCACAAGCTGCATGCTCTTTTCCAGTTCATCCCTTGCTGGATAAACTAATGTATAATGACTGGGTTCACCCAGATAAACTGTTTTCTCCTCCTAAGCAGTTCTCCCTCCTTTATCCTATGGAGGAAGGTTTCACTAAGAAATGGGGAGTACCTGCTATAGATGCAGTTATTTCTTGTGCAAACAAAAGCCTGACAATGCTCAGGGCTTTAAGGGTACAACTGATAAAAAAATTGAATCTTTATTGAAAGCCTCCTCCTCTATGGCCGGTGCTGTAGTACAACCTGTGTTTGCAGCGATTGGCATATGTCAGTTCCTCAAGGAACAGATGAAGCAGATAGTTAACCTCCTCCCTACAGAGGAGATTGAGGTTTGAGGACCTTCCTAAGGCCCTGTGTTTTATGATTGATGCGATTATGGACTCAAGCATCCTGCTTAAATCTCCTACTGGTTCACATGCGCAGGTCCCTTTGGTTGAAACATTAGGAAGCCAAAGTTTCTTGCAAAATATACTTGGTGGCATTCCCCTTTGCTGGAGAACGCCTGTTTGGGGATGATTTGGATAAATACTAGGGTTGTCCCGATACCACTTTTTTGAGACCGAGTACAAGTACCGATACTTTTTTTCAAGTACTCGCCGATACCGAATACTGATACTTTTTTTAATGTCATGTGACAGTGTTTTTTTTTTTTTTTTATTACAGTGATATTTTTATTTTATTTTTTAAGGGGGGGGGGGCGAGGTAGTGGATTGTCAGTGTTTTTTTATTATTATTATTTACATTTTATTTTTTTAATTATTTATTGCAAAAAAATAACTTTTTTTTTTAATCAGCCCTGTTGGGGGGGCTTTGGTGAGATATCAGGGGTCTTAACAGACCTCTGACATCTCCCAATTAAGACAGAGAAAGGGACTAGGGATGCAGATTCCCCAGTCCCTTTCTCAGCAGCCTCAGCTGAAATGAATGGACAGGAGACAGAGGCTCCTGTCCATTCATAAACTGAAGCATCGTAAACACAGGTTACGATGGTTCAGTTATGTGAATGGACAGAGTCAGTGATCACTGACTCTGTTCATTCAGAACAGGTAGGAGCCGGGTTTAGTGGCTCCTACCTCTGCTCTCTATCCTGACGAGGACAGAGGGAGTGGAGGAGGACATAGCGCAGAGGGGGACAGCAGCAGGAGGGGGACACGGGACACGCAGCATGGAGGGGAGGAGCAGCATCACGGACAACACAGAGCATGGATGAGGACATAAAGAAAGCGGGATCACGGAGGGGGACACTGAGCGCGGAAAGCAGCATCACTCGGGGGGGAGACACAGGACACGGGACACAGCATGGAGGACAGCAGGAAATCGGAGGAGCGCCGACAGCAGCATCACTAGGAGGGACACTTCTGGAGGCAAGTTTATTCTGTTGCCGTTTAAAAGATGAGTAAACGTCCTTCATTTAAGCGTTCTCTTTCCCCAGCCCCTGGAACCTCATTCTACAGGCAGTGGCGATGACCTCCCCAGTCTAATACTAGGGGAAGGGCCCAGAGCCAAGCCCAAGGTCAGAAAAGGACTTGGGGTTCAAAATCTTCCAAACAGAACCCCAAAACTTCCCTATGAAGGGACGCCCCCGCTCTGCCGAGTGGGGGGAAGGCTGCTGCAATTTGCAAACGCCTGGCGTAAAGAAGTTTAAGACAAGTGGGTCATCTCCACGGTGTCCTTAGGCTACAAGCTGGAATTCAAAGAACTTCTGCCACCCTGTTTTCTGACATCAAGAATTGTCAAAGATCTGGGAAAAAGAAGGCCTTTGTTTTTGGCCTTGGAATGCCTGTTGTCCCAAGGGGTAATCACAGAGTTGACCCCAGAGGATCAGGGTTCTACTCAAACCTTTTCACGGTTCCAAAACCAAACAGGGACGTCAGGCCTATTCTAGATCTGAAAAACCTGAATCAGTTTCTGAACATCCACTCCTTTCGCATGGAGTCTGTCTGTTCAGTTGTCTCCACCCTCCAGGGAGGAGAATTCATGGCATCAATAGACATCAGAGATGGATATCTACATGTGCCAATATTCCCGCTCACCAAATATTTCCAAGGTTTGCGGTGGATCAGCGCCACTTTCAGTTTGTGGCCCTTCCTTTTGATTTGGCTACAGCACCTCGAGTGTTCACGAAAATACTTGCCCCGCCCCTGGCAAGGCTGAGGGCACGAGGCATAGCAGTAACAGCCTATCTGGATGATCTGTTGCTCATAGATCAGTCCGCTGCACGCTTGGACCACAATGTGCACAGCACAGTGGAGTATTTAGAGAACCTAGGCTGGGTCCTCAATCTGGAAAAATCCTCCTTACAGCCTCAGTAAAGGCTGGAATATCTGGGCATGATTATAGATATGTCCCAAAGCAGGGTATTACTACCCAAGTCTACCCAAGTCATAGGAAATTATTGGGAAACATGGTAGCCTCATTCAAGGCTGTCCCTTATGCCCAGTTTCACTCAAGGCAGTTGCATTGCAGAATTCTGTCTGCTTGGAACAAAGATTTTCAGACCCTGGACCTTCCAATAATCTTATCTCCAAAGGTTCGCCAGAGCCTCAATTGGTGGTTGCTCCCCCAAAATCTATCAAAAAGAAGATCCTTTACTCCGGTTACCTGGAAGGTGGTAACCACAGACGCCAGCCTTCTAGGCTGGAGGGCAGTTCTGAAAGAGGCATCTGCCCAGGGGAAGTGGTCCGGAGCCGAAAAGCTTGTACCCATCAACATTCTGGAGATTTGGGCAATTCATCTGGCCCTCAGAGTCTGGTCTTACAGACTGCAGGGTTGTCCTGTTCGGATACAGTCCAACAATTCTACAGCAGGGGCCTAAATCACTCACCAAGGGGGCACCAGGAGTTTGGATGCTCAAAGAGAGGTGAATCACATCTTGTCCTGGGCAGAAGGGCATAGTCCTTGCCTGTCTGCAGCCTTCATTCCAGGGGTAGAAAATTGGCAGGCAATTTTTTTAAGCCGCCAGCAACTGAATACAGGAGAATGGTCTCTCTCTCTCCCCCACCCGACATATTTCAAGTCATGTGTCAGAAATGGGGTACCCCAGATGTGGACCCGTTGGCTTCCAGGTTAAACACAAAACTGGACAACTTTTGTGTCAAGGACAAGAGATCCTTTTTCTCAAGGGCGGATGCCCTGACAATTTCGTGGGATCAATATTCTCTGATTTATGTGTTGCCTCCAGTTCCGCTTCTCCCACGATTCCTTCAGAGAGTCAAGAGGGAAGGAAAGCCGGTGATTGTGGTCGCCCCGGCTTGGCCCAGGACACCCCGGTAAGTGGAAATCGTAAAGATGGCAGAAGGAAGTCCTTGGGTTCTCCCACTATGCTCGTACCTGCTGTCGCAGGATCCAATATTCCATCCTGCCTTACAAAGTCTAAATTTGACGGTTTGGCTGTTGAGACCCACATTCTGAGAAAACGTGTGCTCTCAGGCCCAGTTCTATCCACTCTGGTTAGTGCTTGGAAGCCAGCTTCCAGGCTCATCTACTACAGAATCTGGAAGGCATATGTTTCCTGGTGTGAACCCAGAAGATGGCATCCTAGGAAGTATGTCATAGGATTCTTGCCTTTCTTTAGTTGGTCTTAAATATGAGGTTGGCCTTGTCAATATTCTTTCAAGACCGCTTGCCTCTCATTCCCTAGTCCAGGCCTTTGTTTAGGGAGCACTGCGATTGAATCCGCCGGTTTAAGGGGTTGTAAAGGTAAAAAAATGTTTTCCTAAATAGCTTCCCTTACCTTAGTGCAGTCCTCCTTCACTTACATCATCCTTCGATTTTTCTTTTAAATGTCCTTATTTCTTCTGAGAAATCCTCACTTCCTGTTCTTCTGTCTGTAACTCCACACAGTAATGCAAGGCTTTCTCCCTGGTGTGTAGTGTTGTGTTAGTGGGTGTCCTGCTCGCCCCCTCCCCCTCAAGGGAGTGGGCGAACACGACACTCCACACCAGGGAGAAAGCCTTGCATTACTGTGTGGAGTTATTTGTGTGGAGTAGTAAAAGTTTATCTGCAAGCTACGGCTCAGATACGAATGACTGTCAGATTGTCTGTTTATTTTGCCACAGGGCCCAAAGAAGGGCCAGGCAGTGTCTCCCTCCCCTTAACTTAAGCATTGCTATGCGACATCCCATTAAGTAATTAAGGCTCTGTGTCCCGTGATGTATGAGCAAGAAAATAGGATTTTTTAATACAGCTTACCTGTAAAATCCTTTTCTTGGGAATACATCAAGGGACACAGAGCTCCCACCCCTCTTTGGAGTTAAATGTGGGACACCTATTGCTTTACTACAAAACTGAGGTACTCTCCATTTGGTAGGGGTTATATAGGGGAGGAACTCAATTCTAATTGGGTTTGCCAGTGTCCAATCACCTGTGGTGACTACATAACCTATTAAGTAGGGATGAGCCGAACACCCCCCCCCCCGTTCGGTTCGCACCAGAACCTGCGTTTGAACTTTAGAACCTTAAAGTCTATGGGACTCGAACATTTGAAATCTAAAGTGCTAATTTTAAAGGCTAAAATGCAAGTTATTGTCCCAAAAAGTGTTTGGGGACCCGGGTCCTGTATCAATGCAAAAAAAGTTTTAAAAGTTGCAGTTTTTTCGGGAGCAGTGATTTTAATAATGCTTAAAGTGAAACAATAAAAGTAAAATATTCCTTTAAATTTCGTAGCTAGGGGGGGTGTATAGTATGCCTGTGAAGCAGTGCCTGTTTCCCGTGCTTAGAACTGTCCCTGCACAAAGTGTCATTTTCTGAAGGGAAAAAAAGTCATTTAAAATCACTCGCAGCTATAATGAATTGTCAGCTCCCGGCAATACAGACCAAAGTCATTCATAAAAAAAAATGCGTGGGGGTCCCCCCAAATTCAATTACCAGGCCCTTCAGGTCTGGTATAGATATTAAGGGGGACCCCGTCAAATAAAAAAAAAATTGTGGGTTTCCCCCCAAATATCCATGTTAAGGGGAACTCCACCGCAAATGTAAAAAAAAAATGGTGTGGAGTTCCCCCCAAAAATCCACACCAGACCCTTTATACGAGCATGCAACCTGGCAGGCCGCTGGAAAAGAAGGGGGGACTAGAGCACCACCCCTCCTTAACCGTACCAGGCCACATGCCCTCAACATTGGAAGGATGCTTTGGGGGTCTGTGTCCTAATGTCCATCGCTCGTCACTCTGCTGCCCCCCCACCATTCTCGGTGAGAGAACCAGGAAGTCAAGCGCTCCGGCTTCACTCCCCTCCCCCCTGAAATGTGTCAAATGTGACACCGGAGGGGGGAGGGATCCGATCAGCGGGAGTTCCACTTTAGGGTGGAGCTCCGCTTTAAGACAACATACTCAAATGAAGATGGAACAAAAAGGAGATTAGGACTTTAGATGAAACAGTGGGCTAATGGGGATAAAAAAATGAAATGAACCATTGAAAATAGCATGTAATAACATGTGTTGTCTATGTAGCGACCTGCTCCTGTTGGGCTGGCGTTGCTTTAAATTAAGAAGGGACTCTGAGTGTTAGTTAACTCGGACACAAATAATTTTGGCTAAATTTGACTTTTGTTTCAGCCGTGGCTGTGCTGAGAGTGACCACCATTGTTTGCCCAGGCCAAGGGTGGCAGCAGCTAAGTCAGGGTGATATTGGGTGTCTCCCCTCAGCAGCCAATCAGTGGGGGTTGATCGTCCTGTTGTGCATGCTGGGGAGGGGTACTTAAGGAACAGACGCCACGGAACCAAGGTCGTCGATCCTTGGTCTGTCGTCCCACCACCCCATGGCCCTCCTGGCCGGGGGTGCGTGCTCCTGCAAGCTTGGCTCCAGGACCACGTTGGTCCGGGGTTGTGATCTGTTGTACTCAGACTGGGTTTACGGTTTCGAGGTGATACTGTGTTGTCCGTCCTGGAGGGAGGAAGCCGCTTAATGAAGGACCGAGCATGAGGCTGGTGTCTCAAGAGAGGCCTTGAACTTCATTGAAGGATGCACCATGTACTGAGAGGCTTGATGGGAATCGCCTAACAGACTTGAATTCTACAGGAATTAATCTGAAGAGATCCGGGTGCTGAATCCTTTGCCAGGGTATTCTGGACCGAAAGTGTCTCAACTAAGGTCCAGGAAGGTCTGTGGCAGAGACTGTACTTTGTTCCGTGCGCCACTCTGGACGGCTAGAAGATAGAGGTAACATGCCACCCGAAAATATCCAGCAGCTCTGTCGGGAGTAGTGCTACACCAAAGTCTGCCATGTTTCGTAATTTGGTTAATGAATCTGTAACTAAGCCAGTCTGTTCTAATGTGTCTCCTTGGGGGGATGGATCAGGGCTGAGGAGCGCCGGTGAATGGAGCACAGCTACAATGGATTGGGATAGTTGGGGTAAAAATCTTATGTCCCTGATAGATGAGGCTTTCATGCAGAAAAATAAGGTGTACAAAGTTTCTGCTGTGCCAGGAGGAGGGATGGCAGAACAGCTTATACCTGAGGGTGCGGTGGCTGCTGCAGGGGTTAACCCTTGTGAGAAATATGGACCATATAAGGGTGAGCACACAGCAGACACTTTGTCCGTAACCTATGTAGCGCCCCCTTACTTCCAGTATGGGCACTACGCTAAAGTTAGTGGGGAATGGGAGAGTTATTCTTGCTCCCATTCATAATTTGTCAAATTTGGGCTGCTGTCATTCCAGAAATGTCCTGTAGGTCAGCCTGCGCTCCAGGGGTGTTGTAGGGGGTTCTGGCAGAGCAATTTTCCGCGGCAGCCAATTAGAGGAGTTTTCCCTCGTGGGGCATGCTGGGGGAGAGTATATCTGTGGCAGACGCCATCTTTATTGGTTCTTCCCGCGGGTTCCAGGTTCCAGGTGCGGCATCCACCTTTAGTGTGCGTGCATCCAACGGACCCCGGTGATGGCCTTCCAGGCCGGGGTCGAATGCTACGCGGAGCTTTATGTTGCTGAGAGGGGCCCCAGTGACTTACTGGGTCCCCAGTTCTACTGAGAGGATCCCAGGCTGGATGCCGTTCGATTGGGGGGTCGAATTGAGGAGAACCCTGAGGCAGGTTGTCCAACAGGCCTTGAACAAACCAATCGGGGATCTGGTGACCGGAATGCTGATAGGTACGCTTTGCTGTCATCCAGTGACCTATGCTAAAATCTACTGTGACACTTTGGCTGCCAGGCTTGTGATAGGAGTCTGTCCGGGGGCACTTCACCCACTCTGGCTGGAGTGGCGACGAACTGTAATTTGGTACTACTGAGAGCAGGATTGCTCGGTTCTTATCCAGGCCTGATACTGCAAAGTTCTCTCTCTTTCTTCATCAACCTTTTCTTCCTATTGATGTTGATGTTGGCCGTGTTGGCCTGGAAATAAAGCATTGGAAAACCCCTATTCCTTGTCTGGACATTCGCTCAATACTCTGTTCTCCAACTACACCCCTAGACTGCACTAAGCTAACTTAATACACCGATCCCAACAACAAATCAGCGGCTCCTTCGGGGGTAGCGCTACACCTACAAAAATGATGCTAACATGGAGTGTCAAAGTGACGTTGTCACTGGTAATGTGAAGCAGTTCATTGGTGTTGAACCTGAGAAGTTGAGTCAAGCACCTGGCAGCGCTCTGGTAGAGCACTAGGCTGTAGTTGTCTCCAGCTGGGAGAAGGTTCCGTTAAACCTTGCAACCTCTCAAGTCTCGGCAAGTCTGTATGCATCCCCATGGTCAGGAAAGTCCCAAGGAAGGACTTGGGTCCAGAACCAAGGGTATGGTTTTTAACAAAAGCGTTAAAGGAGAGGCTTATACTGGGCTGTCTCCACCACAGTCAGTCTGGTACTGCGAAGTACCATTAGGTGAACCCCTGAGTGGCAAGTGGTACAGCACAAAGGAAGACAAGACAGAAATGGTTTATTTATGACTGTATTACTAATGTTAAAAGTCGCCTCTAGGTATGCTGATTAGTTACTTCCGGTACAAGAGGTATATGAGAGAGGCTTTGGTGAAAAGAAAGTGTCTGAGGTTTTACCACCTAACAGCCAGATAGAAGGCATTTCTGCTGCTATGGTCCAAGGTAATACTGGTCAGTTGTCCTTGAAGGGCGTGTATGCTGTACCAGTGGAAAAATCACATGAGATGGAAAGGCCAAGTGTGGACCAGAAAGCAGCAGAGATCTGACCGGGGGGCACAACCGAAGGTGGTTAAAGCGTGGAGGCAGAAGGGTTGGTAGAAAGACCAGGGGTGCCCTGTTAAAATTTCAGAAGAGGAAGTGCTTATGAAAATACACCCAGAAGAAAAGTTAGAAAGGTCTCAAAACCCATAGCAGAGTGACAGGGGGACAAAGAGAGAGACACCAATGTAAGTGGTGGGTTGAGTTCCCCTTTAGGAGAAGTGAGGTTGGACAGGGTTTGACTTCCGTAGGCTGTAGTTGGCACATAGATGCCAAAAGGAAACTGTGTGTCTCACCCTCTGGTTCGAAACAGGGGGGGGTTTATGTGACAGTACAGTTCCCTGTCCTGATAATTGTCGCCCAGGATCCTCAAATAGGCAGGTTGAGGGGCTCCAGGGTTATTTAATGTGGAGGAATCTGTTTTATCAGTTTCCTCCAAAGTTTGTAAAATCCTGTTGGGGACCTGGAGCCCAGAGATTCCATAGCGATATATCCAATCCTGGGACCGGGTTTTGGAAACAGCCAGGAGTATGGCTGGTTGATTGAGCAGGTGGGTCCTGGATTTAGAGTGAGTGAGTGATTAACTTATATAGCGCTACAAATGCAAACTAAATTGCCTCAAAGCACTGTAACCAATGTGGTCGTCAAGCCATGCTTCAGAATAGATCGGTCTTAAGTTTTTTTCTGAAGGCCCGATGATTTTCCTCCATCCGAATGTCTGAGGGTAGAGCGTTCCATAATTGAGGTCCTTGGACAGCAAATCTTTGTTCTCCTTTGGTTTTGAAGAGAGATTAGGGGATGTGGAGGAGGTTCCGATTAGTTGATCGGAGGACCCGATTTGGGGTGTAGTGTTTTATTTTTTCACATAGGTATTGCGGCGCATTTCCTTGCGTGCATTTGTGGGTGAGACAGAGGGTCTTGAATGTCACCCGGTCCTTTACCGCTAGCCAGTGGAGGGTAGATTGGTTCCCACAGTTTTTTACCCGTTTATAGCAGTCAGGACTAGTGTTCTTGGCCCCACCCTCCTGAGGAGTCCGGGGCGTGCAAGGGAGAAGCCAGAGTGCAGACTTACAAGGGAGAAGCATACTATAGTCAGAGCAGCACGGAAGCTGAGAAGAGGTACAGTGATTTGTACGGCAACTTTGGTACATGGCCAAGAGGGCTGAAGCGTAAAGCCTAAGCGGCAGTATTGCTAAAGTGAGCCAGATGGCTTGGCATTTTCCATTGATTATTACTTTACTGCTGTAGCAACTTGAAACCCCCTGTGTGGGAATTCTGAATGGATGTTTTTCCTTTCTTTAAAAAAAAAAGGGGGCCAACAAGCCCTTAAAAAGCACAACTGGCATGGACTGTGCTCACTGGTATGCTATACACAAAAGCTTAAAAAAAAAAAAAACAGGGAAGGCATGGATCCTGTGTTCCTGCAAAGCAGGGATATAGATCCATGCCTTCCCCTAGTAAAAGTGTTAATCTCTTTCCAGCCAGGGTCATTAGTACAGTGTGTACAGGACGCCAGGGTTGGGTCCTGGACGGGTGCTATACAGCGCCACTATTTGGGCTATGGTACCTTTAATAGCGAGAAGAGTGTTCAGGGGGTCACCCAAAGTGGGTGAAGGATTCCAGGTAAGAGTTAATCCAGAGAGGCCTGGAATTCTGGAGGCTCTAAAGTGCTATTTGGGTGGGAAAGAGCCTCCACTCCTAAACACTGAGAGCCAGCACACAAAGGTGTTAACACTCCCAGAGAACCACCCATTAAGGCTGGGTTCACACTACTACACTACTTCCATCCTACTTTGCTCTGCTACATTGGTCCTACATTTATCCTACATTGGTCCTACATCCATCCTACTTTCATGAACAGGATACTACTTTGGTCCGACTTCAATGATATTCAATGGGCCTGAAGTAGGATCAATGTAGGACCAAAAGTAGTACAGGGAGCATTTTCAAAGTCGGACCGACTTGTGTAGGACGCTACAAGACGCTCTCATAGGGAAACATTGAACACAGAGCAAAGTAGGATGAAAGTAGTGTAGTAGTGTGAACCCAGCCTTAGGCTCACAAATCTCACAAATGCCAGGCGCAGATCAGAGGTTTCCTCACTTTGCATTGAAGGGGAACTTGGTATATCGAGTGGCTGAGAGCCGAGGGGAAACTATAGAGCAGTTGCTGGTTCCCCAACCGTATAGGCGGATACTCATTGATCTGGCCCACAACGATGCACTGGGAGGACACCTGGGGGCGGAGAAAACAGAGGCCAGGATAACCGACCGGTTTTACTGGCCAGGGCTGAAGGCCGAGGTTAAAAGGTATGGTGCGTCTTGTCCCATTTGCCAGTTAACCGCCCCAGTGTCCCACTATAGAAATCCTCTGGTACCCTTGCCAATTATTGAGGGGATCGCTATGGATCTGGTGGGACCCCTGGTAAAGTCGGCCCGGGGGCACCAATACATATTGGTCATCCCAGATTATGCAACTAGGTATCCAGAAGCCGTCCCTTTGAGGAAAATCTCCTCTAAGGCCATTGCCAGGGAATTGTTTCAAATGTTTTCACAAACTGGGTTCCCCAAAGAGATACTGACAGATCAGGGTTCCCCTTTTATGTCAAAGGTAATGGGGGACTTATGCAAACTGTTTCAAATTAAGCAGTTGCGGACGTCCGTCTATCACCTGTAGACCGATGGCCTGGTTGAGAGGTTTAATAAAACCCTAAAGTCCATGTTGAAAAGAGTGGTCCAGAAAGATGGGAAGGATTGGGATATGTTACTCCCTGCTCTGTTGTTTGCTATCCGGGAGGTTCCACAAGCATCCACGGGCTTCTCACCATTTGAATTAGTGTATGGACGAAGGCCCCGGGGGTTACTCGATCTGGTAAAAGAGACGTGGGAAAGTGAGTCCTCACCGCATAAAACGGCGGTAGAGCATATCTCTCAAATGCGAGAGAGAGTGGCTAAGGTGATGCCGCTAGTGAGGGAGCACATGCAGAAGGCTCAGGATACCCAAAGAAGAGTGTATAACAGGTCGGCTAAAATTAGACAGTTCCAAGTAGGAGACCGGGTGGCTGTTCTAATACCCACGGTAGAGAGCAAATTCTTGGCCAAGTGGCAAGGCCCGTTTGAGGTGGTAGAGAAAGTCGGTGAGGTAGACTACAAGGTACACCAGCCAGGGAAAAGAAAACCATACCAGATCTATCATGTTAACCCTGGAGAGACAGAGAACAAGTGTCCGCGGTAGTAGGGGTACAGTCAGGGGATCATGCAGGGATCGACCTGGTGCAGGTTGCTGCTACCCTGACTGGGCCCCAAACCCAGCAAACAAAATAATTTTTACAAAGAAATAAGGATATGTTTTCAGGGTTGCCCGGTCGCACCAATGTCATCGAGCATGACATTGTGACCGAGCCGAATTTAAAAATCTGATTAAAGCCTTACCGTATCCCAGAAGCTCATAGGGTGGCAGTGTCAGAAGAGGTTAAAAGAATGTTCGAGCTTGGAGTCATTGAAGAGTCGCAGAGCGAGTGGTCAAGTCCAATCATGTTGGTACCCAAGCCCAACGGCACCCTCCGCTTCTGCAATGACTTCAGAAAACGTAATGAAGTCTCCAAGTTTGACGCATATCCCATGCCATGGGTAGATGAGCTAATTGAGAGGTTAGGTCCTGCCAGGTATATCACCAAGCTGGACCTCACAAAAGGGTACTGGCAGATCCCCCTGACTAAGGAAGCCAGGGAGAAAACGGCCTTCTCTACCCCGGAAGGCCACTTCCAATATAAAAGGATGCCGTTTAGTCTACACTCAGCCCCTGCCACATTCCAAAGGGCCATGGACAAAACTCTACGTCCACACCAACGGTACGCTTCGGTCTATCTAGATTACATAGTCATCTTCAGCACTGATTGAGAGTCCCACCTTCCCCGGGTTCAGGCAGTCGTAGACTCCTTGAGAAGAGCAGGATTCACCATCAATCCAGAGAAGTGTGCCATTGGGATGGAGGAAGCAAAATACCTAGGGTATATTGTGGGTAGAGGGCTGGTGAAGCCCCAAATAAATAAGGTGGAGGCCATACAGGACTGGCCCCGTCCCCTAACCAAGAAGCAGGTCAGAGCATTTTTGGTCATAGTTGGCCATTATAGGAGGTTTGTCCCCAACTTCGCCACTATTGCTGCACCGCTGACCGACCTGACCAGAGGCAGAAAGTCAGTGATGATAAAGTGGAACGCCGAGGCTGAGACAGCTTTTCAAAAGCTTAAGTCAGCTTTGTGCCAAGATCCGGTGCTTGTAGCTCCAGATTTTAAAAAAGATTTTGTAGTGCAGACAGATGCTTCCAGTGAAGGGTTGGGAGCAGTCCTGTCTCAGGAAATCAATGGAGAGGAGCACCCCGTGGTTTTTCTTAGCAGGAAGCTGATGTCAGCTGAGAGAAACTACGCAGTGGTGGAGCGGGAGTGTCTGGCCATCAAGTGGGCTTTGGACTCCCTACGATATTTCCTCCTGGGTAGGAAGTTTCGCTTGGTGTCAGACCACGCTCCCCTTACGTGGATGAGACAAAACAAGCACACCAATGCCAGGGTAACAAGGTGGTTCCTTTATCTCCAGGAGTTCAATTTTGTGGTAGAGCACAGACCCGGGAGACAACATCAGAATGCCGATGCCCTCTCCCGTGTCCATTTTATGGTGTCTACTGGTGCCTCCAACACCTCCGTGTTGAGGCAGAGGGGGGGATATGTACAGGATGCCAGGGTTGGGTCCTGGACGGGTGCTATACAGCACCACTATTTGGGCTATGGTCCCTTTAATAGCGGGAAGAGTGTTCAGGGGGTCACCCAAAATGGGTGAAGGATTCCAGGTAAGAGTTAATCCAGAGTGGACTGGCTCGCAGTTCTATCTGTCTTGATAGAGTAATTTGGGGCCTGGAATTCTGGAGGCTCTAAAGTGCTATTTGGGTGGGAAAGAGCCTCCACTCCTAAACACTGAGAGCCAGCACACAAAGGTGTTAACACTCCCAGAGAACCACCCATTTAAACAGGAAGTGGTGCTGGAGGTGTGTGAGGGAGTGTGGAGATTGCACCTGTGAAGACAAGCTGGGAGTCTGATAGCTGCTGTTCAGAATACAGTGAGGACTTTTTGGAATACAGGGGGCGAAGACCCGTCTACCAACGAACTGTATGTGTTTTGTTTTGACTTCTTTTTGGTGCTGAAGATAAGCAGACTTTATTTGATGCTGAAGCTAAGTGGACTTTTCGTTTATAGTTTTCCTTGTGTGCTGAGAAAAGCCTTATTTTTTGTTGACCTATGAATAAAAGCCTTTTTATGTTCAGCTTGAACGGTTTGTGCACTTAATCCCACCGAGCTATAGCCCCCGACAGTTACAAGTGGCAGTGCATATTTGTTAGCACTGCTCACTGTATTAGTTATAATTCAGGATTTATAAAGCGCCAACAGTTTGCACGGCACTTTACAACATGAGGGCAGACAGTACAGTTACAATACAATTCAATACAGGAGGAATCAGAGGGCTCTGCTCGTTAGAGCTTACAATCTAGAAGGGAGGGTCAAGTATTACAAAAGGTAATAGCTGTGGGGGATCAGATGATGGAGAAAATAGACATAAAGTTGTTAGGTCTGGGTAGGATAGGCTTCTCTGAAGAGGGTGGTTTTCAGGGATCGTCTAAAAGCTAATAGAGTAGGAGATCATTGGACAGATTGGGGTAATGAGTTCCAGAGGATGGGAGAGGCTCTGGAAAAGTCCTGAAGTCAAGCATGGGAGGAGGTGATGAGGGAGCTGGAGGTCTTGAGAGTAACAAAGAACGATTAGGTTGGTATTTTGAGACTAGGTCAGGGATGTAGCTGGGGGCAGAGTTGTTGATGTCTTTTAAGTGGTTGTCAGTATTTAAAATGTATTTTGTTTGGTGAGCAGAAGCCAGTGGAGGGATTGACATAGTTGTAGCAGATACTGAGTGGTTGGTAAGGTGGATGTGTCTGGCAGAAAAATTCATGATGGATTGAAGGGGGAATAGCCAATGAGAAGGGAGTTACAGTAGTCAAGGCAAGAGATGACCAGGTATTGAATTAAGAGCTTTGTTGTGTCATTGGTTAGAAAGGGGCATATTTTGGAGGCGTTGCATGGGACTTAAAGGAGAGTTCAGAGTCCAGGACTACACCTAGGACCTTGGCATGCGGGGATGGGCTGATAGTTGTACCATCAATTTTGACAGAGAGATCAAGGCAGAGGGGACGTGAGGGTGGAAAAATTATAAGTCTGGTTTTGGATAGATTGAGTTTGAGAAAGTGGTGTAACATCCAGACTGATATATCTGTTAGTAAATTAGTGGTATGTGAGGAAAGGAAGGGAGTGAGCTGAGGGGTAGAGAAATAGATTTGGGTGTCGTCAGTGTAGAGATGGTATTGGAAGCCATGGGAGACTATCAGCTGACCCAGGGAATTGGTGTAGATTGAAATAGGAGAGGTTCAAGAACAGAACCTTGGGTGACCCCAACAGAGAAAGGAAGAGGAAGTAGAATTTTAAGTAATGCTAAAGGTGCGGTTGGATAAGTAGGAAGAGAACCAGCGAAGTGTAAAGTCACGGAGAATAAAGGCATGGAGTTTTTTTGTGGAGGAGGGGGTGGTCAACCATATCAAAGGCAGTAGAAAGGTCCAGGAGTAAAAGTACAGAATACTGTCCATTGATTTTGGCTGTTAGTCGATCGTTTGTTAGTTTTAGGAGAGCAGTTTCTGTGGAGTGTTGGGGTATTAGTGCCACTGGTCCCCAAAAAGTGTCAAAAGTGTCCGATTGTCTGCTGCAATATCACAGACCCACTATAAGTCGCTGATTACTATGATTAATAGTGAAAAAAAATCACATAGTTTGTAGATGCTTTAACTTTTGCACAATCCAATCAATATACGCTTATTGGGAATTTTTTAACCAAAAATATCTAGCAGAATACATATTGGCCTAAATTTATAAAGAAATTTGTTTAGTTTTTGAAATTTTTTTATCAGGTATGTTTTATAGCAGAAAGTAAAAAAATATATATATTTATATAATATATTGTCAGTCTTTTTTTTTATAGAGCAAAATATAAAAACGGCAGTGGAGATCAAATACCACCAAAATAAACCTCAATTTTTGTGAAAACAAAAACATAAATGTTATTTGGGTACAGCATCACATGACCATGCAATTGTCAGTTAAAATTATTTGTGTAATTACAGAACCAAATTGTACGTTCTGATGGTATGATTCTCTAACCTTTTACTTTTGCAGATAATAAACCTACCTTTGGCTACACTGGTAAGGAAACGAACATCCAATGTTATTTTATTTTTGATACATTACAGTTTTGACCTAAAAAACCAACAGGATTGGGGAATAATTGTCCAAAGAGCTAGCATTTAAAATGAAAGTAAAGATTTCTAACATGCCTTAATCCCCTGTTGTGCAGAATATTAGCTTTCCATATCCTTTCCCTAAAACAGCTACCAATACACAATGGCCACTCTCTGGCCCCCTTTTATAATGAGGGGGCTGTCTTATTCCATAGGTCCCTTGTTGGCCCTTCTAAGCCTGCAAGTCATAGTTCAAAGGCCTTGCAGTGTAAATTCATCCAGGCAAATCTGTTCACAAATTTTCAGGGATTTGTCTGGACCCCATGGCAGCACCCAAACGTCATCCCTATTTACCACTCATTGCTTTTGAAGTTTCTAAAAACAGAAATTAACATTAACATGAAAAGGTTAACTTTTTTTAATGTGAAAAAATTGTGTAACTAAACAAATTAATTGTATGCTCTGTATGATTCTCTAACAATTTAATCCCACACTTTTGTAGGTTATAATCCTGAGATCGGCTGCATCGGTAAGGAAATAACACAATGCGATAACATTTTTTATACATTACTCTTTTAGGAGCAAAGAATTGTACCTTTACAGCTGAGATGGGGACCACATTCGCTCTAATAATATGGAAATCACCTTGGCATCCCTCAAAATTTCCACTCGCCTGTTCACATTAGGCAAGTGAAAATTAGCTGGTGGGGAGTGTTCCCGGCTCAGCCAAGGCTGGGTATGGGTCCATTCGGCTTGGGACGGGGGTGGGTCTGCTTCGCTTAGACGGGGAGGCGGGCTGTGTCAGCTCAGGTGTGTAAACGGGCCTGTTCGGCTTTGGGGTGGAGCATATGTTTTTGGCTTGGGGCGGGGCGGTTCCGCTCGGCTTAGACAGGAAGATGGCCTGCATCCCCCTTCACTGGAAAGCCACACTCCCAGCGACTATTGCCTCTTGGCTGACTAGGGTGGAAGAGATAAAACACATGGAAGATCTCATCCTTACGGCGCAAGATAGGCAGGAAACATTCACTAACACTTGGCAACTGTGGAACATTTTCATATTCTCCGCTGAGGGGCAAGCATTAAGAGACCCCTCGGCTGTTGTATGAAGACATGTCCCTTTGCGGGGTTCCAGTCCCCCCCGGATTTTCTAGGTGACCATACAGGTCAGTGCGGAAGCGACCGGGGTGTTCCTTATCGGCACCACGGGCACGGAAATCTGATCCCCTCATCCCCCCCTCCCCCCCACATTTCTTTCTCTTTTTTCTCCCCTATGCTCTGACCGCTTCCTTCTCTACTTCTTTCAACCTATATTCTTATTGCTTTCAATCTCTCCTTCCTAGATAAACGGAAAAAGAAGGGCTTGTGCTCATGCGCAAGACATTGCCACAAATTGGCTCAGATCCACTTCCCACTTCCAGGAGATGCCCCTTGTCAATGATGCGACTTTAATGTGGGTGGGACGCCGGTGGTATCTCCTGGGGCGCGTGGGTCACCCTACAGACAGGTTGTACTGTGTGCTCCCCCATATGTGTCATAGGTTCGATAGATCTGCTGATGTGTTTGTTATACTACTATGTACCAAGTTTCGTACCGTTTATTAGAGTTTGCATTCAGTTATTACATGTAATGTATCAGGCCGTGCGGGCCCTGCCCTTGTTATAAAAAAAAAAAAAAGACAGGGAGATGGGCTGGCTCAGCTAAGATAAGGGGTTGGTCCGCTTGGTACAGGCTTGGGACGGGTCCGCTTATCTTAGGAGAGGGGCGGGTCCATTCAGCTCAGGTGCGGAGCCAGGCCAGCTTGGCTCAGGGGTGGAGTGGGGCCCGCTTGTCTCAGGCTGGTCCTCCTATCTCGGGAGGGGGCGGGTCTGCTCAGCTCAGGCAGGGGGGTGGGCTGACTCGTGTCGTCCGAGTGAGCTCGCCACCTGCCCAAGCTGAGTGGATCCGCTTCACGCCCGAGCCAGCCCGCCCAAGCTGTGTGGACCCGCCCCTATCTAAGCCAGCCATCCTGCTCATTTAAGCTGAGCGGAATCGCTGGGCCAAGTGGACTTGCCCCCCGCCCGACCCGAGTGCTAGGAAAATTATTACACATTATTTCATTTTTAACATATTACTGTTTTGATCTCAAATATTTTTTTGAAAAATTATTTTTATTAGTTATAAAAGAGACATAGAAAATAGAACAACAGCTGGCCAGTATTACTGAGCCGGAAAAGGGCCAACATGGCCCATTACACAGGTACAAACAATGACCTTCTAACTAACAGAGACAGTGCCTAACTAACAATAAAACAAAACAAGAACACAACCCCCCCCTTCCCCCCTACCACCCCGCTCAGCACTCCCTCCCCAGCAATATCCGGAACGGAATGTGTACCTCACAACCCCCACCTGCTCGGATTCCGCAGTAGGACCTCTATGTGTCTAACCCATCTACAGAACATAAAGCAAAGCACATACAATCCTATAGTCAGCCAGTCCCCAACATCAACCCAGAGTCATATCCGAGTTATACCATGCCTGCCACACCTTATCAAACTTCCCTCCGCACCCCCTCGATAAGTACGTTGACTTGTAATATGGCATCATAGAATTAACTAGGCCCTTCCAGAAACCCAAAGTAGGGCCCCCCGGTCTGCGCCACCTTAATAATATGGCCTTTCTTACATAGAATAAAAGTATGTTGAGTAGAGTGCTGTGCGCCCTAGACAGGACCACATCCTCGACCAGCCCCAGGAGGCACACCCGAACTGTCACCGGAACAGGAGTCATCAAAATTTCAGATATACAGGATGTAACCTCTGTCCAAAATATGGAGATCAGAGGGCAGCTCCAAAAGATAAGTTCCGCAGCCGCTGGAGCAAATGTGCATCTCCAGCACTCTGCCTGCACTGCCGGATAAATAGACGCCAGCCTAGCAGGTGTATAATTAATCCTATGGAGGAATTTAAAATGGATAAGTCTATCCCTAGCTGACACCAGGTGCTGTAACGGGTGCGCACACATGTCATCCCAATCCTCCCCCTGAATGTCCTGGACCTCCGCCTCCCACCGCTCTCTACCTTGATCTCAAATATTTATACAAATTCTAGCTGTTTGCATTTTTTTTTATAGTGAGGGGTCGGAATTATCCCATAGGCCCCCTACTGCACCTTCTAAGCCTGCTGGCCATAGGACAAAGGCCATGCAGTGCAAATTCACTCGTGTAAACCTGTTCATAAATTTGTTAGAACTGCAGATTTCAAACCTCCAGCACTTGCCTCAAATCCATTGTAGCAACCCGAACTTCATCCCTAATTACCGCTCATTGCTTTTAAGGTTTATAGAAACAGGAATTACCATGGATAGGGGAACGTAAACTTTTTTTAATTGAAAATAAATTGTATATTTACAGAATCCAATGGTAAGTTATGATTGATTCTATAACATTTTACTTTTGCAGATAATGAACATAGTTTTGGCTTCATCGGTAAGGAAATCATCACACAATGTTATTTCATTTTTAACACAAGTTCAGGGGCGGACTGACCATTGAGTCACTCGGGCACTGCCCGAGGGCCCCATGCCAATAGGGGGCCCCATCAGGGTTGCCAGGCTCAGTAAAACCAGGGACAGTATGTCAAAATCTATGTTTTTTTTAGATCTGTCCCTGATATGTCCGAAACCGACATGCTTTTGATGTGAAAATCCCGAGATTTTAGCTGCCCCGCCTCTGCACTGCCTCCTGGCGAGGTGGCCATCTGTAAGCCCAGGGGCCCCATAATCTTCTATTGCCCGGGGGGCCCCATGAGTTGTCAGTCCGCCCCTGCACAAGTTAATGATTTGATTTCAAATGTAATTAGAAAATGCATTTCCTGCAGAAAATGTGTGGGAATGCTGAATAGCTGAATTGTTAAGCCCACATCAAAGCCATTCACCATAACCACTACACTATCTTTAGGACATACAAGCAGTATTTCTTAAGTAATTATAAAGCCTCTCTTTGATCATTAAAGGGGTTGTAAAGGTAAAACTATTTTTCCCTAAATAGCTTCCTTTACCTTAGTGCAGTCTTCCTTCACTTACCTCATCCTTTGATTTTTCTTTTAAATGTCCTTATTTCTTCTGAGAAACCCTCACTTCCTGTTCTTCTGTCTGTAACTACACACAGTAATGCGGGGCTTTTTCCCTGGTGTGGAGAAAGCCTCTTAAGGGGGGAGGGGGCGATCAGTATGCCTAATAACACACAGCTTCTTTCTCTATCTGCAAAGTAGAGAGTGTCCTGACTTGCCTGGTCGCCCCCTCCCCCCTCAAGAGGTTTTCTCCACACCAGGAAGATATTTAGGGAAAAAAAATACCTTTACAACCCCTTTAATCCCCACACCTAATGAGTGAGAGAACCCTTCAAACAAACCTTAATAAATCCACAACCGCACATGCTATCGAAACAGCGACTTCACATACGGCCTTTGTGAACGTATCGGTATGAAATTTATGTTGATAAACTTAAAAATGTAGGCATGTCAGCGATTTAAAAAAGAGGTTCTCTGTGGGAAATCTGAATTTTTTTATACATGATAGTCAATGGAGGAAAGTGTGGAACTCTTGTCATTTGGTAGCTCATCCAGCCAAAAGTAAAAGGCGTATCACAAAACTGAGCACATTGCCTGAAACCAGACAAAAATACCTACGTTTTGATGTATAAATTGTGTATGACAAGTGGATCTGGTGAGCGTGAGAGAAATTTGTTCCCTCTCTATAAAGATAATTTTTTTAAAGCTCTCTGCTCTAGCGATGACATCATCCACAATAAACAGCTCCATAGAAACTTTTTGAGAGAAAAAGGGCCTAATTTAACGTGCATTAATCGCAAACCACTAGTCTTCATTCAAAAAAAGCTCCATAGAAACACTGTATGATCGATAACATTTTCTGAAAAAATCACTAAACTTAAACTGCTTTTTCACAAAAACTGTAAAAGATATCAAACTGAAAAGTCATAACCGGATAGCTGAATATTTTGTGAAAATGTTAAAGTTTGTTTGGTGTCTGTAGGTGAAAGTATGAAGGAGCTGAAACTTAAAAAAAAGTGTCTAAAAGCTTAATATTTTAAAAAGTATAAATAGTAGAAAAAAAGTTGAAGTCCCATCATTAGCTGAAAGAGCTGAACATTTTAAAAGTTGAATGGTCTTAATAGCTGAGAGTATGCAGAAGTTACGCAGAGCCAAAAAACTTACGGAATAATAAAATTAAAATTAAGAATAATAAAAAAACAAATATCAATACTGGGAATGCCATTTAGCATTCCCACTAATAATAAAAAAAATAATAACAATACTGGGAATGCTATTTAGCATTCCCACTAATGATGTTATGGGCCTGATTTAGACAAGAGGACCTGTAATGTTGTTATGGACAGGATTGGGATAAGAGGACCTGTTAGGTTATTATGGACAGGATTGGGGTAAGAGGACCTGTAATGTTATTATGGACAAGATTGGTGTAAGAAGACCTGTAATGTTGGCAGGATATTATCAATTATAATAACCAGATTTTTCACCAAGGTTGGAATGTAGCCCTCTTATGTGTATCCTGTGATATGTAGATATTAGGAGCATGACAATGTGGAGGTTTTTACATGATTATTTGTGGCTATCTCATCCTACTTTTACAGCATGCTTTGGGTCTTGACAAACCTTTTCCCAGCCTACACATGCACTAGTCAGTGGTATCCAATTCATCAGACCTTGTTAGCCTGAGTGGGGGTCCACTAAGCATTTATCATTCATGGGTCAATATGTACAGCAGTTAAAAAGTGACAGAGTAAGCCCTTTTTGTAGGAGCCAGGCATTGTTGACAGTACAGTAATAGGAGAAGTGTTAGGAATTCTATCACTTACCAGTTTGTAATATAGCAGAAGAATCTTGTCGCCGAAGAGAGTGATTGTGGAAAAGTCCCCAGATCTAGGTCATATTTAGGTTATATCTAAGCTGAGCAAGCCCTCCTCTTCATTTAGTCGAGTGGACTTGCCCCCTGCCCGACCCGAGCGGTAGGGAAATTATCACACATTATTTCATTTTTAACAAATTACTGTTTTGATCTCAAATATTTATACAAATTTACCCAGGTATTTGTGTACTATTCCACCAGGACTCATGAGCCCTTTTGCTAATAATACCTGTTTGTACATTGGATGTACAGTGCCTTAAAAAAGTATTCATACCTCCTTGAAATTTTCCACATTTTGTCATGTTAAAAATAAAAATTTACATGTATTTTATTGGGATTTTATGTGATAGACCAACACAAAGCGGCTGATTTACTAAAAGCAATGCGCTGCGCCGCATGGCTTAATTGGCACGCCGGATGAATCCTTAATGAACCGGCGCAGCAGCCAGCGCAATGCAATTAATATGTTAAGCCGCCGCCAAACTCCCTTTAGAAGTCTATGTGAGAAATCAAGTGTTCATTTTCAAGGTTAATATGCTAGTTTTTGTCCTAAAAAGTGTTTGGGGACCTGAGTCCTGCCCCAGGGGACATGTATCAATGCTTTTTTTATTTTTTAAACTGCCGTTTTTTCGGTAGCAGTGGATTTAATAATGCTTAAAGTGCAACAATAAAAGTGACATATTCCTTTAAATTTCGTACCTGGGGGGGTGTAAAGTAAGCATGTGAAAAAGCGCACGTTTCCCGTACTAGGAACTGTCCCTGCTCAAAATGACATTCTGAAGGAAAAAAAGTTACTTAAAAAAATCACTCGCGGCAATAATGAATTGTCGGCTCCTGGCAATTCTGAGCAAATTCATTCATAAAAAAAAAAAAAACCTTTGGTCCCCCCAAATTCCATTACCAGGCCCTTCAGGTCTGGTATGAATATTAAGGGGAACCCCGCCGTAAAAAAAATGATGTTGGGTTCCCCCCAAATATCCATACCAGGCCCTTCAGGTCTGGTATGGATTTTAAGGGGAACTCCACCCCAAATTTAAAAAAAAAATGGCATGGAGTTCCCCCCAAAATCCACACCAGACCCCTTATCCGAGCACGTAACCTGGCCGGCCGCAGAAAAGAGGGGGGGAGAGTGTGGCCCCCCCTCTCCTGAACCGTACCAGGCCACATGCCCTCACCATGGGGAGGGTGCTTTGGGGTCCCCCCAAAGCACCTTTTCCCCATGTTGATGGGGACAAGGGCCTCATCCCCACAACCCTGGTCGGTGGTTGTGGGGGTCTGCGAGCGGGAGGCTTATCGGAATCTGGAAGACCCCTTTAACAAAGGGGACCCCCAGATCCTGGCCCCCCCTCTATGTGAAATGGTAATGGGGTACATTGTACCTCTACCATTTCACCAAAAAAAAGTGTCAAAAATGTAAAAAAAGACCATAGCCGGGTTTTGACAATTCCTTTATTAATGTCTTCTTTCCGCACTTCTTCTTCCATCTTCTTCTTTTCTGCTTTCATTCGGGTTTCTACCTCCATCTTCTTCCTCTGCTTCTTTCTTGGGTCTTCTCATCCGCATCTTGCACCGGCTTCTTCTTCCATCTTCTTCTCCTTCCGTCGGCCTTCTCGTCCCCATCTTGCTTCTTCTTCTCCGGACGATGTGCTTCCAATTGAAGTTCCCGCTGTGTGACACTCCTGTGACCCCGCTCCCCTCTGATGCCACGGGGAAAGTCCCCATG
Source organism: Rana temporaria (assembly GCF_905171775.1). NCBI lineage: Eukaryota > Metazoa > Chordata > Amphibia > Anura > Ranidae > Rana > Rana temporaria. Next base: position 481,983,406 of record NC_053491.1, on the reverse strand, counting down.
TGCGTCAGAGGGGGGTGGGGTCACAGGAGCGTCACACAGCGGGAACTTCAATTGCAAGCGGATCGTCTGCATCTTGCACGGTTTCTTCTTCCCCGGGCGATGCGCTTCCAATTGAAGTTCCCACTGTGTGACGCTCCTGTGACCCCGCCCCCCTCTGATGCACATGTAACACACAGGGACTTTCTTATGACTTTCCCCGTGGCGTCAGAGGGGGTGGGGTCACAGGAGCGTCACACGGCGGGAACTTCAAATGCAAGCGAATCGTCCGGGGAAGAAGAAGCAAGATGCGGACGAGAAGGCCGACAGAAGGAGAAGAAGATGGAAGAAGAAGCCGGTGCAAGATGCGGACGAGAAGACCCAAGAAAGAAGCAGAGGAAGAAGAAGATGGAGGAAGAAACTCGAATGAAAGAAGAAGATTGAAGAAGAAGAAGCGCGGAAAGAAGACATTAATAAAGGAATTGTCAAAAACCGGCTATTGTGTTTTTTTTTAATTTTTGACACTTTTTTTGGTGAAATGGTAGAGGTACAATGTACCCCATTACCATTTCACACAGGGGGGGGGGCGGGATCTGGGGGTCCCCTTTGTTTTTTTTATTTTATGGCGGGGTTCCCCTTGATATCCATACCAGACCTGAAGGGCCTGGTAATTAATTTTTTTTTTTATGAGCAATGACTGTATTCTTTATAGCCATGAGTACTTTCAAATTACTTTTTTTTCCCTTCAGAAATGACATCTTGTACAGGGACAGTTCTAAGCACGGGAAACATGCACTACTTCACAGGCATGCTATACCCCCTCCCCCCTATGAAATGTAAAGGAATATTTCACTTTTATTGTTTCACTTTAACCACTTCCATACCGCGCCTATTCTGGCACTTCTCTCCTTCATGTTAAAATTATATTTTGTTCCTGGAAAATTACTCAGGACCCCCAAACATTATATAGATTTTTTTTAGCAGACACCCTAGGGAATAAAGTGGCGGTCATTATTTTTTTTATTTCCAACGGTATTTGCGCAATAATTTTTCAAACGCCTTTTTTTATGCCATTTTTTTTTCATGAATTAAAAAATAACAAAGCAGTAAAGTTAGCCCAATTTTTAGGGATAATGTGAAAGAAGATGTTACACCGAGTAAATAGATACCTAACGTGTCACGCTTTAATATTGCACACACTCATGGAATGGCGCCAAACTTCGGGACTTAAAAATCTCCATAGGCGACCCTTGATTTTTTTTTACAGGTTACCAGTTTAGAGTTACAGAGGAGGTCTAGTGCGGAAATTATTGCTCTTGCTCTAACGCACGCGTCAATACCTCACATGTGTGGTTTGAACGGCATTTACATATGTGGGCGGGATTTACATGCGTGTTCGCTTCTGAGTGCGAGCTACTAGGGACAGGGGCGTTTTTAATTTTTTCTTTTTGCACTTTTTTGTCCCTTTTATTTTTTTGTGATCACTTTTATTCCTATCCCTTGTAATAGGACTAGTGTGTGACAGGTCCTCTTTATGGAGAGAGGCGGGGTCAATAAGACCCCACATCTGTCCTCCAGGCTGGAAAGCATGAGATCGGAAAAAAAACACTGATCTCATGCGTTCAGCACAGTGGTGTAGTGGATAACATTTTCACCTAGCAGCAAAAAGGGTCACTGGTTCGAATCCCGCCCGTGACACCATCTGCCTGGAGTTTGCATGTTCTCCCTGTGCCTACGTGGGTTTCCTCCCACAGTATAAAAACATGCTGTAAATCGGATCCTGTCTAAATAAGCCCTAATATGCAGTAGTATATTTAGGTTTTGTGCTGCCCTAGGCCTGACTAAACTTCTGCACCTCCTAATAGATAAATTACCCACCCCTTCCTGTCAAGGCCACACCCTGTTTTTTTATGACCCGCCCAGAAATTTTCAGGGGGGGGGGGTGGACACACACACACACACACACACACACACACTAGTTCTGGGGGGGAGGGGGCCACTGGATTCCCTTAATTTGCATAGTTTTTCTCTAACTTCCTGTTTGGCTATGGGGTAGGAAGTGAAGGCAAATCTCCCCAATTGGACAGGGATGGCACAAAATAAACTGACAGGGCCTATAACCCTCCCTCCCTCACTCTATCCAAAATGAAAGAAAAAAAAGTGTTGATTATAGTTCTACTTTAAGCACAAATTTCTGATAATTTTATTGGGAGGACTAAGAAAATATAACCATGCCAATAAGCCAGGATACAGCGTTGCTAATATGTATGAATGTGTGTTAGGGACCCCCACAAACACCACCCAATGTTAAATAAACAATTTTCTTCATTTGCAAATAAGTATCATCTGCTCACTACTGCAGAGTGGCTTTGCCTTTACTAAACCCCAAACTAACTAATCATTTGGGGTGTACACAGCAGTGCTGGAGTGCAATTTGCTTAATGGGGACACTAGTTAGATTGACCTGTGTGTCCCCAAGAAAAGACATTGGTAGGGTTTTAACCTCACTTCCTGTTCAGCTGTGTGACAGGAAGTGAAGCCAATTTTAAGAAAAGGGACACAAAGCCAAACCCAAAAAACACAAGCAGGGGTTCTAACACTCACTTGGCTTCCCTCAAACACCCACAATTAGAATAGGATTGCCTTGCGCTAAATTTAAGCACAGTGCTGTAAATCAGCACTTCAAGCCTGTCCGCCAATACCCCCCCCCCAACAGGCCATGTTTGCAGGTTTTCCTTCATCTTGCACATGTGCTTTAAAAAAGACAGTCTGGACAGCAATTCTTGATAAGATAAATCTACAAAACATGTCCTGTCGGGGGTACTTGAGGACTGAGGCTGAGAACCACTGCAGTAAAAAGGAAAAAAATTATATTTACCGCTTTGTATTTTTCCGTTTTTGGTGACTACATGACAGCAAACATTTCATGCATACGCACCAGGAAAAGAGCTTCGAGACAAATCACACCTGTTTTGTTTGGCCAATCAGGCCTATTTCAGCTGCAGCTGTCAAAATCTGTAGCATGAAAAAGTAACAAAAAACAAACTTCAAAATTTGAAAGTAATTTTATTGGTCAACAAAACAAGGAAAGCAAAAACAAACAAAAAAAATCAAACAAAAATAAATAAATATAAAAAATAGAAATAAACATAGGTTAATTTGAGACAGTAAACAGAATATGGTTGATGCTTTGGAAATAACAGGATAAATAGACCCACAGACACAGGTTTGAAACATTAGTCACAACATCTTGAGAAAGATTTAGCAAAATAATGCAGCACAGACAAATGCATCAAAATGAACACCCTAAAAAAAACATACATTGACAATCTCACAAATATTTAGGATGAAAATAGCCCCCACCCAAAATAAATAAACCCGTCAAAAAACTATTGATCAAAAACATATCTGTTTTGCAAAGACATTTGATAAGGACACACAACTTTAATCTTGCCAGCCAGCCGGCCCCCACACACACAATCTGCCCTCTTTTCAGGGCAGCTAACAACCGTTCTATACAAGCTCTATATAACATAGGCTTGTGTGCTAATGAGGCAATTGAAAACACATGCACAGCCAGGGCTGGACTGGGACAAAATTTTGGCCCTGGACTTCATCCAGACTGGCCCACTCTGACAGGTCTCTCCCATGGTGGCCGGACAACTCCCGCAACCCCCTCCGGCCACCCAAACCCCCTCTTCCCCTTCACTAGCCACTAGCCCTTTTACTTTATTAGAGTAGAACGGCTGGTACTCATATAGGCAGTACCAGTGGGGAAGCTAGACATTATTTCACCTGGGGCAAATAATCAGTTTGCTGCCCCCCCTTATGGGACAAGATTAGGCAGAAGTGAGACACTCCCAAGCCATAGCTGTTGAGTCAGCAGTCTGTCCCCTCCCCCATGCTCCTCTGTTGTCCCCCCTGCTCCTCTGGTCCTCCCCCTGCTTCTTTGTTCCCCCCAGGTGAGCGCTGTGGGCAGGGCGAGGAGGTGAGCGCTGCGGGAAGGGAGAGACAGAGGAGCGGAGGACGGGCGATGGTCCGCTGTCACTGAAGCCGGCCCACTGAGCCACCGGCCCACCGGGAAACTCCCTGTAGTCCCAATGGCCAGTCCATCCCTGTGCACAGCCCATGAAACACACAAAACTAAAGTTCAGTCTCTACATTGGGTGAACTTGTAAGTGGGTACACCTGTTAAGGACGTCCTTAAATTACTAACCCAAGAAACACGCTCTATGAGCATGATCAGAAACATCCAAGTGCTGTTCACACACAAAAAGCAACATCAAAAAATCTAAGTCACTGGGCATGCTCAGATCACCAGAAATGCAGGGGCAAAGCCCTGTCCAAAATGAATCACATCATCCAGCATTCTACAAAATTAGAGATGGGACAAACACCCCCAGGTCCGGGTGGGCAAACAAAAAGCCTAACATGGGCAAAAGTTATACCATAAATACCATTGCAGTCTATGGGAAATGACTTGTTCATTTGCTAGACCCCACTTGGCTGGCTTATCTTGTAGTATTTGTCCTTAAAATGGGTATGGGGGCCCAGGTGCCACCTAAGGGACATACAGTACCTGCCGCCATTATTGTACTTTCAGCGTGATCTCATCAATCTGGTTCTCTGCGACAGGGTACTGTAAATCTTGCGCTGGCTGCCGCAATAGGAAAAACAGGAGAGAGTAAGCGGCCTCCATGATGGAGGGGGGGGGGACATGCGACGTATGGGCACAGGCAGCACTGGGCAGAAAGGCAAAGGCTCAGAGGCAGAGCTGGCTGGCTGTAGCGGAGGCGGAGCGGTACATCAGAGGCAGACGTGGTGGACGGCAACGATGTGACCGCAGGTACACAGACAGGTCACACTCACTGCCAGTGGCACTGCGATTATTAGGGGCGCACAGGGGATGTTTTCTTTTCTTCCTCCATTCCTCCACCGCTGCTGTGCCAGCGCCTCTAACACTGTACGGAGGGACTCTATAGTGGAGTGGCTGCCTGTTGAGTTAGTTGCAGAGAGTGAGTAGGATCGCCGGTGGCCGGGCGCCCTGGGTGGTAGTGCCCCCGCCTCTCTCCAGTGCACCCTAGGCGGCTGCCTAGTGGTAGCACCGGCCCTCACTCTAAGGCCAGGTACTAACGAGCAAACATGTACGATGAAAGCGGTCCGTCGGACCGTTTTCACCGTACATGCCTGCCAGAGGGCTTCTGTACGATGGTTGTACTAACCACCGTACAGAAGTCCGCGCGTAAACACTACGCGGGGCGTGTCCACATCGTCGCCGCGGCGATGACACAGCGACGTGGGTGGGCCTGCCATTTAAAGGCTTCCATGCATGCGTCAAAGTCATTTGACGCATGCGAGGGACGGCGGGCGCTCGGACATGTACGGTAGGTCTGTACTGACGACCGTACATGTCCGAGCGGGCAGGATTCCAGCGGACAGTTTTAAAACACGTCCAGGAATATTTGTCTGCTGGGAAAAGGCCCGGCGGGCAAATGTTTGCTGGAATTCGGCCCGCTCGCACCTACACACGACCGAACATGTATACTGAAACTGGCCCGCGGACCAGTTTCAGCATACATGTTTGGTCGTGTGTACGGGGCCTAAGGCAAATTTTAACCACTTCCATACCGTAGGATGTCATATGATGTCCTGGACTTCAGTGGGGGATATCTGAATGATGGGTGCAGCTACAGGCATCATTCAGATATCCTTTTTTACAGGCGGCGATTGTTCGCACCATAAGAACGATCATAGCGGCAGTTCCGCCACTTGATCGTTCTTACAGGCGGCGGGAGGGGACATCCCCCCTCCCACTGCCATCCGGTGCTTCTCCGGGCTCTCCCGTGCCATCGGAGCCCCAGAGAACGAATGAGGAGCATAGAGATTTAAAAACAGAAACATAAACAAAGCTGCAATCGTGGCTGAAAGCATGAGATCGGTGTTTTTTTTCCCGATCTCATGCTTTCCAGCCTGAAGTACAGATGTGGGGTCTTAATGACCCCACCTCTCTCCATAAAGAGGACCTGTCACACACTATTACAAGGGATGTTTACATTCCTTGTAATAGGAATAAAAGTAATAAAAAAAAGGAACAAAAAAGTGTACGATGTACCCCATACTCATTCACATAGGGTGGGGGCCGGTATCTGGGGGCCATCTTATTAAAGGAGGCTCCCAGATTCTGATAAGCCCCCGCCCGCATACCCCGACAACCAACGGCCCGGGTTGTCGGGAAGAGGCCCTTGTCCCCATCGACATGGGGATAAGAGTGCTTTGGGGTGGGGGCGCAGTGCCCCCCCTGCCCCAAAGCACACACTCCCCCATGTTGAGAACATGCGGTTTGGTACGGCTCAGGAGGGGGGGGGCACTCGCTCGTCCCCACCACCATTCCTGTCCAGTCAGACGGCATGCTCGTATAAGGGTTTGGTATGGATCTTGGGGGAACCCCCACGCCGTTTTTTCAGCGTAGGTTTTCCCCCCTACAGTCCATACCAAACCTAAGAGCCTGGTAAGCCCTTGGAGGGTAACCCACGCCGTTTTTTTGTTTGAAATTTGGCGCGGAGTTCCCCTTCATGGTCAGCGTAAGCTGAAAACGATTCGGGAATTCACGTGTGCCGCTTCAAGCCGCGCAAAGGCAGCTACGCCGCTTGGTATTTACCAAGATTTTGCCAGCGTAGTGAAGAGGCGTGCGTGAATGTCCCTAATTGCTGCTTACGCATGCACAGTACACAAATAAACCTCCCGCAGGTTTACATGTCCTTGCCAGCGTACGCGCTCGTTTTCAGAAAAATCACTTTCACTTTCAATTCGGCCCGTAAATGTCACTACACTTCCCCACATCACCCCACCCCCCCCCCCCTAATAGACATACTCACAAACACCTTCAATTTACATTTTTAAATGCTGTGCGCCAGGTCCATAGAGGCGCACCATGCGCCCCCATACTGGGCGCACTCAGCATTATAATAAATAAAGAAATGTGCTCCTTTGCCAGCGCATTTCTTTAGTAAATGTCAAAACAGCTGCTACTCCAGCCTTTGCTCCATGAATCATGGAGCAAAGGCTTGGTAAATCAGCCCCAAAGTGTCACATAATTGTGAAGTGGAAGGAAAATGATAAATGGTTTTCAAACTTTCTTACAAAAATGTGAAAAGTGTGGTGTACATTTGTATGGCGCCCCCCAGAGTCAATACTTTGTAGAACCTCCTTTCACTGCAATTACAGCTGCAAGTCTTTTTGTGGATGTCTCTACCAGCTTTGCACATCTAGAGAGGGACATTTTTGCCCATTTTTCTTTGCAAAATATCTCAAGCTCTGTCAGATTGGATGGAGAGCGTCTGAACAGCAATTTTCAAGTCTTGCCACAGATTCTAAATTGGATTTAGGTCTGGCCTGTGATTGGGCCATTCTAACACATAAATATGCTTTGATCTAGACCAGTGGTTCTCAACCTGTTAGTGCCGTGACCCCTTGATAAAATATCCCAAGTTGTGGGGACCCCTAACAGTAAAAAAAATCGTAGCGTGGGTTATCGGCACCCAAGGCAAGACAAGTAATTTGCACTCCCTGAGTCCCTTCCACTCGTACAGTATTAAAACCTCATATGGTACATTTTAGGATGTATCACTCTTTCTCTTTGTTCTCCTTTATTTCCCCTTTATCTATCTCTATCCTAATTTCTTTTTTTCCCCGTCTCTCTCTCTCTAGCCTTCTCTCTTATTCGTTCTCTCCCTTTTTCTTTCTTCCTCCCCCTCTTTTCCTCTCCATTCCATGTATTGTTTTTTTATTCCTTCTGTTACTCCTTGGTGGGGGGGGGGGGATAGGATGACTGGCAGTGCCGGCGGGGAGTTGTGATGAGTGGCAGTGCTGGTAGGGGGAATGGGATGAGTGGCAGTGCTGGAGGGAGTTCTGATCAGCCAACTTAGGTGCTCTTGATCAAGGTCATCTGCTGATCTGAGAACCATAGCGGGGACTTTTAATGGCAACTATTATCACAGGTAGTGTAACTCATTGTGTCTCTGACTTCGTGAAATCTCGTAGAAGTGACACCTTTGCTGAAATCAGGAGAGGTCTCCTCCAGCCCCTCCCACTTCACATTCCTCACCAGTCAGCTGACCTCTAGTCTCTGCCCCCCAGAACTGAATGGGTGGCTGCGAAGAGACTGAGTAGGCAGCCGTGAATTTTGATTGTAAGATGACAAAATGTGGAAAAATTTCAAGGGGTATGAATTCTTATTGAAAGCACTGTATGTACTCTTATTAATCTCTTCTTATATAAAGCTGCTATTATTTCTATACTGGTGTGCATCTACTGTATGGTTAATGTTATATGCTGGTTGAAGTAGTTCTTCTGCTCACAATGACATTGATTAGATTACTGGTTAATTTTCTAGGTAGGGAGTAGAGCTGCACGATTAATCATCAAGAATCGTTATCGCGATCTTTTTCCCGTTGCGATTCTTGACACAGGGTTTCACAATCTTTGACATGAAAAGAATTTTCTATCTGCACTTTGGTATGCAAAGAAATTCCTCTCTGCTCTCAGACAAAAGTCAAAGTCTGGGCAATCTGCCAAGTCTGGGCAGCCTGCCAAATTTTGAAAACATTCTTTATCAGTGGAAAGTTAAGTCTAAACATTGTATCACATTGACTTCTGTATGTAAATTAGGAACGTTTAACCACTTAAACACACAGCTCTTTTGAAGTTAAAATCATTATTTTTTTCTTCTAGAAAATTACTTAGAACCCCCAAACATTATATAATTTTTTAGTAGAGACCCTAGAGAAAAAAATGGCGGTTGTTGCAATATTTTTTTTTGCGCTGTATTTGCGCAGCAGTCTTTTTAAATGCAATTTTTTTGGAAAAAATTACTTTAATGAATTAAAAAAAAGCTAGCCGGTAAAGTTAGCCCATTTTTTTTATTTTTTTTATAAATGTAAAAGATTTTACGCCGTGAGAATCGAGAGAGAATCGTGATCTTCATTCTAAGCAAAAAAATGTTGATTCTCATTTTGGCCAGAATCGTGCAGCTCTAGTCAGGCCCCGTACACACGACAGAGTTTCTCGGCAGAATTCACCGAGAAACTCGGTCAAAACCCGGATTCTGCCGAGAAACTCTGTCGTCTGTACAGTTTTGGCTCGATGGAGCCGCCGAGGAGCTCGACGAGAAAATAGAGAACATGTTCTCTATTTTCTCGTTGTTCTATGGGAGAAGGCGGCCCGCCGAGCTCCTCGGCGGCTTCATCCCAAAACTCGACGAGGAACTCGACGTGCTTTGCACGTCGAGTTCCTCGGCCGTGTGTACGGGGCCTAAGGAGTCCCCTGTTCACAGAGGCCCTGTCCTGGGTGGGGGCACTGCCAACTTTATTATCAAACCCACTCTTCCACTTAGCGAAGGTTCTAGTTCTATTATTTACCTACAGGTTTAGTGCAATATCCTGTTTGGGGAGGGCCATTTCTTATAACCCACCCAAAGGAGGGGTACACATGGATAGGAGCAAGTTAACTATTTTTATTGAAAGAAATATGGAATCAAAGAACAGAATTGTATGTTCTGATTGTATGATTCTCACTTTACTCCCCTACTTTTGCAGATTATAGACCTAGGTTTGACTACTTATGTAAGTAAATTTTCATACAATGTCATAACATTTTTAACACATTATTGTTTTGACCTCAAATATGTCTACAAATTTTGTCTTTGCTTTTTTTTTCTTCATTATTCTGTTTACATTAGTAACTCTGTGTCCCAAGATGGGGGCACTTTAGTTCCAACAATAAGCATATGTTTAACATATTTCGACAAATTTGTTAATTCGGAAATATTTGAATTAACGAAAACCCGTTTAACAAATTTTTCCAGAAAATCTGGAATTCCGAAAATATGAAATAACAACTAAATAATAACTAAACTATTACTAACTATTAAATTATAGGTATTGGAATTTGCTTTCAAATTTGTCTGTTAGTGAACGTAACAAATACAAATTCATCCGAAGTTACGAATTATCCGAAATAACGAATGTTGTATCTAAACGAATGGAACATAACAAATTAATAATAATAAATAATAATAATAAAAAAACATTTTATTTTTTATTAAAAATAAAAAGTCACAACCCCAATCGCGTTCTCTGTTCTACTAACCAAAATCTACTCCAGATACCCAAGGCCAGATACAAGTCCAAAGGAGATCCAGTTTGCATGTGTCGCGCTATACAAGTTTTTCACTCACTCACGCACTCATAATATTTATTATTAATTAATTTCATTTGTTTAGATGCAGCATTCGTTATTTTGGATAATTCGTAACTTCGGATAAATTCGTATTCGTAACTAATACGAATTTATCCGAAGTTACGAATTATCCAAAATAACGAATGCTGCATCTAAACAAATGAAATTAATTAATAATAAATATTATGAGCGTTCAATAACAGATACATTTGAAAGGAAATTCCAATATCTATAATTAAATAGTTTGTTATTATTAGTTAGTTATTCTTTAGAATTTTCTGATTTTCTTTCTTATTTTTGGATTTTCAAATTTAAGAATTTACGAATATCGGCAATACTTATGTCTGATGCATATCACCTACAGTTGTGTTCAAAATTATTCAACCCCCCAATGCTGTAAAGGGTTTTAGGGAATTTAGTGTACATTTGTAATTGTATTCAGAATGAAATCCTACAGGGACTTCTTAAAGAACCATATGCAACTAAAATGACATCAATCAGTTTTGTAATACAGTAGTAAATATTTATTTTGTGAATTCTTCATTTACACAATTATTCAACCCCTTAAAGGCTACCACTCTGAAGAACAGAGGTTCATTGAAGTGTATTCAATCAGGTATTGAAAACACCTGTGGATGTCAAGGAGTTTCTGCTCAGACAATACGGCGCATACTGCGTAATGAAGGCCTCCATGCCAGAACTCCCAGGCGCACCCCCTTGCTGTCTCTAAAGAATAAGAATAGTCAACTGCAGTATGCCAAAAGTCATGTGGACAAACCACAGAAGTTTTGGGATTGTGTTCTGTGGATTGATGAAACTGTTTGGGCCCATGGATCAACGCTATGTTTGGAGGAGGAAGAACAAAGCCTATGATGAAAAGAACACCTTGCCCACTGTAAAGCATGGCTGGGGTTCAATCATGCTTTGGGGCTGTTTTGCTTCTGCAGGTACAGGGAAGCTTCAGCGTGTGCAAGGTACCATGAATTCTCTTCAGTACCAGGAGATATTGGATGACAATGTGATGCAGTCCGTCACAAACCTGAGGCATGGGAGACATTGGACCTTTCAACAGGACAATGATCCCAAGCATAGCTCCAAGTCCACTAGAGCATGGTTGCAGATTAAAGGCTGGAATATTTTGGAGTGGCCATCACAGTCACCAGACTTAAATCCGATTGAAAACCTCTGGTGGGACTTAAAGAAAGCAGTTGCAGTGCGCAAGCCTAAGAATGTGACTGAACTGGAGGCTTTTGCCCATGACGAATGGGCGAAGATACCCGTAGATCGCTGCAAGACACTTGTGTCAAGCTATGCTTCACGTTTAAAAGCTGTTATAACTGTAAAAGGATGTTGTACTAAGTACTAAGATTGAATGTCACTTGGGGGTTGAATAAAACTGATAATGATGTGAGCACAGAAAAGACATTTGTGGTTATTTTATTATAAATGTTATGTTATATTTGTCTGACCTACACATGCCACTTTGATTTAATTGTAAGCAGGATGACTGAATGATCAAAATCAATGTCAAACTGGCCAAAACAATCAATTTCAGTGGGGGGTTGAATAATTTTGATTACAACTGTAAAATGTGTTGCAGAAAATGAAAATGCAGTATGCAGCAAAGATGCAAATTCCCTGCCTAATTCCAACCCCCCCCCAAAAAAAAGAAATCCCCCCCCTTCCTAGCACAAATCATCTACCCCTCAAATTTCCCCTCTGAACACAAATCCTTTCCCCCAGCACAATATACCCCCCCCCCACAATTTCCCCTCCTAGCACAAATGCCCCCCAGTCATCCCTACTAGCACAAATTCCAGCAATCTGAAACAGGGGACCCAAGGATAATCTATAAATTTAGCTGTAATTGGTGGGCTCGCTCTCTTGGCCCAGGGACATCTGAGAGACCAGTCAGGAGCAGCTCTCATGCTCACAGCTCCATTAAGATACAGGGATCCGACATCACACAAGCAGCAGTACCCAGATCGATCTGCATCAGCACCAGAGGTTGAGTGACACCGCTGTTCTATTTCATATATGGACATCTTTACCCCCATTTCAATTAAGGAGATGTTGCTACCTTGCCTTCACGGTATACGGATCTGACTCAATCGCCAGCACCTATACTGTTAAAGAGCCCAAAAAAATTGCCGGGAGAAGATACATCCTCAAACACAAATTGACTTTTCCTTTTACAATATCACCCACCCCAGGAGTGCCTCTCCTCTACCCGTAGAAAACGACTACTTTCCTCCCCAATACTGCACCAGTGGCTGTAAAGAGCCTGACTGCATTGGTAACAGACCTCAGTCCTCAGGATCGCCCCACCAGGAGGTGAGCAGGCCTGGGTCCAGAAGCTTATAAGCAGGTAGGGATAAAACAGAAACGTAGTCAGTAAACAAGCCATATGGTCAGTAATGAGTAGTTGCAGGTTGGGATCAGGCAGAAGCATAGTCAAGGAACAAGCCAAGGGCCGATAATGAGTGATAGCAAAATATGGATGGCAGCAGGGAAGACAGGAGCGAGATATTGACTGGAGAAAGCACAATAATCTGGAAAACAGGAAGTACAGAGACTTGGCTTAAATCAGGAAGTTCATGGGAGGAACAAATAATTCAAGGTTCAGCAAAAGTCAAGGCAGGGTTGTCCAATGGATCAGACAGAGTCCTACCCAGCATTTCAGGTAGCTCAGCGAGAAGAGTCATTGACAGACACAGTGACAGCAGAGGTCCCAGGTTCAAGTCTAGGCCCTCACACCCATACTGCTTCACTTAGTAGTTCATTGTGATACATTTTTATTTGCCTAATCATTATTACCTATGTTAAATATGTTTACTTCCTAACAGCTAACTGTGTATTGCTATAGACTGATTGTTTCTATAACATACCTCCCAACTTTGGAACTTGAGAATGAGGGACATTTTAGGGAGATAGTGACCTGCAGCGCGCTGTGCGCGCCGCAGCAAAAAGTGGGTGCGACCAAACAGTGGTAGGGGCTAAAGAGGAACAGTTAAACAAAACCTGGACTTTCTTTTACCTATACAATGTAGCGCTACCCCCGAAGGAGCCGCTGATTTGTTTTTGGGATCGGCATATTGAGTTACCTTAATGTGGCGTATGGGTGCAGTTGGAGAACAAAGCAGTGAGCGAAGGTCCAGACAGTGAATAAAGGGTTTTCCAATGCTTTATTCCAGGCCAAACATGGCCAACATCAACATTAAATGGGAAGAGCAGGTTGATGAAGAACAAAAAGGGGAGAACCTTGCAGTGTCAGGCCTGGATATTAATTGAGCAGTACTTGCTCAATTAGAGTACCAAATGTTATTCGTCGCCACTCTAGTTGGAGTTAGTAAAGTGCCCCCGGACAGACCCCTCTCACAAGCCTAGCAGCCGAAGTTTCACTTAGGATTTTCTGGGAGGAACAGATCTCTCTCACAGACCTGGCTCTAGGGCCTCTGCCACATGCCAATTACTTTAGATGAGCTAGATGGATAAACGGAGCGAATCCTCCCAGTAGGTCTTAGCATAGGTCACCGGATGACAGCAAAACGTACCTGTCAGCATCCCGGTCACCAGATCCCAGATTGGTTCGTTCAAGCCCTGTTGGACAACCTGCCTCCGGGTTCTCCTCAAGCCGACCCCCCAATCGAACGGCACCCAGCCTGGGATCCTTTCAATAGAACTGGGGATCCAGTAAGTCACTTTTTACCTCCGGATGAGGGTTTGTGAAGACTGCAATTCTGGCCTGGTGGGCCTCGCTGGCGGGGTCCATGGATGCGCGCACCCTGAAGGTGGATGCAGCACCTGGAACCGGGACCCCGCGGAACTTGCTTAGCACATGACACCTGTCCCAGATATACCCCTCCTCAGCATGCCTTGCGAGGGAGAAAACTTGTCTGATTGGCTGCTGGGGAAAGTTGCTCTGCCAGAACCCCTCTGGTGCCAACTGCTGGCCAGGGATGGTATTGCATCCCTGGAGCACAGACTGACCCAGTGGATGTTTCTGGAGTGACAGAAGTCCCAATTTTAGCAAATTTTGAATGGGAGCAAAGTAACTCTCCCATTCCTCACTAACTTTAGCGTAGTGCCCATACTGAAAGTAAGGGGGCGCTACAACAATATACATTGATTGCTTTGCCACAAGCTGGAGTCACACAAACACATACTTTCTATACTCCTAAATAACACTAGACCCCCCCTATAACCCCAGTACTCCTAGATAACACCAGGCCCCTCTATACCCCCTGTACTCCTAGATAACACCAGACCCCCCTATACTCCTAGATAACACCCAGGGGTCAAGTCCTGGGGAAAAAAGTGTGGGAACTCCCACCCAAGATCCACTCCCCCACAAAAAAAAATGATACACTCATATGCATAATTACTAAACCGCAAGTTCTTTCTAAATCCCGCGATAACTCGCGACAGACCTCCGCAATGTCTCCTGGGAACAATGACAAAAGCTCCCAGGAGACATTGCGGCATCAAGGAAGTGACGGAATACCCGCACGCTACCCAATGAATCCATATACAGGAATCAGCCAGTAACATAAAGGATTACTAAGGTTCTGCCCCTGACAGTGACTCGAGCTGGGCATCGCCGCTTAGTGAAGAATTGGCTCGGGCGGCTCGGCTGCTCTCAACTGCTCTAGTCCTGCAAAGGGAACTGCGTTCCTGCTGTGAAAAAAGTGCAGGACCTCCGTTCCCACGCGTTCCCGCAGGACTTGAGCCCTGATAACACCAGACCCCCCTGTACTCCTAGATAACACCAGACCCCCCTATGCCCCCTATACTCCTAGATAACACCAGGCCCCTCTATACCCCCTGTACTCCTAGATAACACCAGACCCCCCTATACTCCTAGATAACACCAGACCCCCCTATGCCCCCTGTACCCCTAGATAACACCAGACCCCCCTATATGCCTAGATAACACCAGACCCCCTATACCTCCTGTACTCCTAGATAACACCAGAGTGACCCCCCTATACTCCTAGATAACACCAGAGTGACCCCCCCCTATACTCCTAGATAACACCAGACCCCCTATACTCCTAGATAACACCAGGCCCCTCTATACCCCCTGTACTCCTAGATAACACCAGACCCCCCTATACTCCTAGATAACACCAGACCCCCCTATGCCCGCTATACTCCTAGATAACACCAGACCCCCCTATTCCCCCTATACGCCTAGATAACACCAGACCCCTCTATATCCCCTGTACTCCTAGATAACACCAGACCCCCCTATACTCCTAGATAACACAAGACCCCCCTATACTACTAGATAACACCAGACTCCCCTATACTCCCAGGGCCATCTTAATAGCATCATGGGCCCCTGGGAAAAGTAATGCTATGGGGCCCCTACAAGGTTGCCCCAATTTACGCACCTACTCTCAAGAATGGAAGTACAATATTTCTACTTTACAGTGTGTCACTTGCCACCGTCCCCTGTCACCAGATTCAGCGTGTCACTTGCCACCAAATTCAGTGTGTCACTCGCCACCGTCACCTGTCAACAAATTCAGCGGTTCAATTGCCACCCATCCCCTGCCACCAAATTCAGCGTGTCCCTTGCCACCGCTACCTGTCACCAGATTCAGCGTGTCACTTGCCACCAAATTCAGCGTGTCCCTTGCCACCGCTACCTGTCACCAGATTCAGCGTGTCACTTGCCACCAAATTCAGTGTGTCACTCGCCACCGTCACCTGTCACCAGATTCAGCATTTCAATTGCCACTGTCACCAGATTCAGCGTGTTACTTGCCATAGTCACCTGTCACCAGATTCGGTGTGTCACTTGCCACTGTCACCTGCCACAAAATTCAGCGTGTCACTTGCCACTGTCACCAGATTCAGCGTGTTACTTGCCATAGTCACCTGTCACAAGATTCAGCGTGTCACTTGCCACTGTCACCAGATTCAGCGTGTCACTTGCCACTAGGGATGAGCCGAACATACCCGGGTTCGGTTCGCACCAGAACGTTCGAACAGACCGCGGGTTCGCGTGAACATTTAGAACCCCATTGAAGTCTATGGGACTCGAACGTTCGAATTCCAAAACTATCATTTTAAAGACCAATATTCAATTTAATGTTGGAAAACGTCTTTCAGAACCCGGGTCTTGCCCCAGGGAACATGTATCAATGGAAAAAAAAGTTTTAAAAACTGTCGTTTTTTCTGGAGCAGCGATTTTAATGATGCTTAAAGTGAAATAAAAAAACAGAAAAATTCCTTAAAATATCGTACATGCTGGGTGTCTATAGTAGTGGCACATGTTTAGAAATGTCCCTGCACAACATGAGATTACTCTCAGAAAAAAGAAATGTAATACTGCTTGCGGCTTCAATGTAATGTTTGGTCCCTGCAATATGGATAAAAATCATGGAAAAAAATAGCATGAGTTTCCCCGCCACCACTCCCCCCAGGTCATTACAAGACCCAGTGCCGATCCTGACCTCCCTGGGGCCCTAAGCAAAATCTGACGACAGTGACATGTCACATTAAAGAAAGTTGAGAAGCGGGGGGAGGGGATGTTCTGCTGTCGGAAATGACTCAGCCAGCGAGTTTAGAAGTGGGGTGAGGATGCGAAAATGATTTCTCACCAGGCAGGGCCTCTAGTAATTTTGGGGGCCCTTTGCAGCTTTGCGTGGCCCTTAGCGGCTTGCATAGTGCGCCTATAGAGAGGATCGGCCCTGACAAGACCCTATGGCCCTATATACTTTAAACAGCAAACGTGGAGTCAGACCAACTGCGTTTAGGTGCTATTAAACAGCAAACGTGCAGTCAGACCAACTGCGTTTAGGTGCTATTAAACAGCACACGCACAGTTACAGCAAATGCGTTTAGGTGCTATTAAACAGCACACGCGCAGTTACAGCAAATGCTTTAGGTGCTATTAAACAGCACACGCGCAGTTACAGCAAATGCGTTAGGTGCTATTAAACAGCACACGCGCAGTTACAGCAAATGCTTTAGGTGCTATTAAACAGCACACACGCAGTTACAGCAAATGCGTTAGGTGCTATTAAACAGCACACGCGCAGTTACAGCAAATGCGTTAGGTGCTATTAAACAGCACACGCGCAGTTACAGCAAATGCGTTAGGTGCTATTAAACAGCACATGCGCAGTTACAGCAAATGCGTTAGGTGCTATTAAACAGCACGCGCGCGTCTGATCACCACATAGTTTCCTTTAACACCTCTCACACAGGTCTAGCCAAAACAACACACTCTTGGCGAATAAACGATTCCTTACTCACAGACCCGTCAAGCAATCAACAAATTCTTTCTCACCTTGAACAATACTTTACTCATAATGTAACACCAGATCTGTCTCCTTCAACCATATGGATGGCACATAAAGCGGTAATGAGAGGTCATCTGATAAATATCGCCTCTATTAAAAACAAATCCAAACTTACAGATATTGGATCCCTTACGAAGGATCTGGACCACTTATATCACAGAAACAGCCAAAACCCATCTAATGACCTTTTTAAACAAATCCAAGAGAAACGCACTACCTTAGACACTTTATTGACATCAGACACGGAGAGGGCTCTCAGATGGTCAAGGGCCAGATTCCTACTCGACAGCAACTCTTATTCCACCATGTTCGCCAGAAAATTAAGTCAATCTACATAACCACCCCACACCTACAAATTAAGGGACTCCTCTGGAAATATGGTGTCCCATCCCAAAGAGGTCATGAAACTGTTCTCTGATTTCTATAAAAACCTTCTATCATCGCCACAATCTTCACCTAAACAGTCCTCCTTGGACTGGCTTAATGGCATTACATTGCCCACTCTCACTAAAGAACAAAGTGAATCCCTCAATGCCCCCTGTACAGATATGGAAGTTAACAGAATTATTGGAACATTAAAGACAGCCCCAGGCCCCCGACGGCTATTCTATATCTTATTATAAAAAATTTGACCCCATCATTACTTCACACCTTACGAAATTATATAATAATATCCTACAGGGGGGCCACTTCCCATCTGAGATGCTTTTGGCTAACATGTCACTTCTCCCCAAACCTAATAAAGACCACTCCATCCCCCAAAACTATCGCCCAATATCAGTTATTGACAATGACCTGAAAATATTTGGCCGTATACTGGCAGACAGATTATCGGCTGTTATCCCCCCATTAGTGGACCCTGATCAAACAGGCTTCATCCCAAACAGACAATATACGACTGACTGCAAATATCATTCAAGACTCCAAATCCACACTACTACTCAGTCTCGACATACACAAAGCTTTTGACAGTGTGAGCTGGTCATACCTTGACACTCTACTCCCCAAATATGGCATCATTAATGAATTCCTGCATGGCTTTAAAGCTCTCTATCACAATCCGCAAACACGTATCAAACTCCCAGGCAACAACTCCGACTTTTTCCCCCTGACTAAAGGCACTAGACAAGGATGCCCCCTCTCCCCCCTGCTTTTCGCCCTTGCCATAGAGCCCCTCGCATGTGCTATCAGAAATAACTCTGACATTAAAGGATATTTTAAGGGATCCAAAGAATACAAGCTGAGTCTTTATGCAGATGATGTTCTTCTGTTTATAACTGACCCTCTTATCTCTCTACCTAATCTAACCAAAACCCTTGGCATCTTCCACGACCTGACAGGTCTAGGGGTAAATCTATCTAAATGCTCAGCTCTACCAATTAATATCTCCCCAGCCCTAATATCCTCACTTAAAGACTATTTCCCATTCAATTGGCACATGGATTCGTTTAGGTACTTGGGTATCCAGATTACACCTTTTGTACAACTTTGGTCTTCATACCAGATTTCATTCTCGGGTAGAATAGTAGCGGTAAAGATGATGATTTTACCTAAACTTTTGTTCTTGTTTAGAGCTCTTCCTCTTACTCTACCTAAGAAAACATTAGATACACTGCAAAGAGAGACTAACCAATTCATTTGGCAAAACAAGAAATCCAGATTTGGTTACTCTCTTATGTTTAGGCCTCAATTAAAGGGAGGTCTAGGCATCCCAAACATATGGCTCTATTACTTATCAGCCAGATTCACCCAATTAGCCCAATGGTATGTTACCTCACTTCAAATCCCTTGGCTCCGGTTCGAAGAAGATTCTATCCTACCTTTCAATCTACAAGGACTTTTATTTGGCCCAAAACCATCCCACCACAAACAATTAGACCTTTAAACCTTATCGTCGCCCACACTCTCCAACTATGGAACAGACAAGCCCCAAAATTCAAGCTGTCTTCCGACACTCCCCCCCTGGCATCTTTTCTAGGTGACCCTCGTTTTTCCCCCCTAAATAATGCCCAAGATCAAAACCTACTGACAGCTTGGAAATCACGTAACTTAACGCATTTAAAATTGCTCTCTCATATGAATTCATTTCTCACTTTCCCCAACCTACAAACAAAATACGATCTTTCTCCTGATGAATTAGAGAACTATACAAAAATAAAACTATTCTTCCAGAAATATTACTCACTTACACTCCACCAACCTTTCACACAATTTGAACAAGTTTGTATCTCCTCCCCTCGCGATAGTGGTTTAATCTCCAGAATATACAAAAACTTAAACGAAACAAACATGCCTGAGAAGTCACATCCCATGTTACAATGGGAATCGGACATAAATACCTCTTTTACTCTCAAACAATGGGACGCTATCTTTATGAATCTCCATAGATGTACCAAAACAACTTCAATCAGAGAATCCGCTTTTAAATTGCTCTATAGGTGGTATCTTACCCCAGCCAAACTTAATACATTTTATCCCACTCTATCTCCACTCTGCTTCAGGGGCTGTCCCACTCAGGGAACATTATTGCATACTTTTTGGGACTGTCCACATCTAAAGAACACTTGGCACAAGGCCAGCATTGTTATAGACAAAATCTTCGGAAAAAAGATTCCTCTCACACCCCAGATATGTCTTCTGTTCTCCCTGATACAAGATATCCCTACATCCAGCACAAGGCTTATCCATACATTCCTCAGCTCCATTCATTGGGCTATAGCATTTAATTGGCGCTCAACGTCGGTACCTTGGCCCCAAATCCTCAACCGCATGACGAACATCAAACTTTCTGAGAGAATTCACCATACATTATATGATTCTATGCCCCTCTTCCAAAAAAATGGATTCTCTGGGATACCACCTCTCTGGTTTAGAATAAATGTCCACTAACTAACACCTTCATGTTTTTTTTTCTGTACAATGTTCACAGATAAGGATTTTTGTATGCATACATGTACCTACATTGTAAGTTTTATATACTTTGACCTTTTTCAACAATAAAAAACATTTGTAAACAAAAATAAACAGCACACGCGCAGTTACAGCAAATGCGTTAGGTGCTATTAAACAGCACGCGCGCAGTTACAGCAAATGCGTTAGGTGCTATTAAACAGCACACGTGCAGTTACAGCAAATGCGTTAGGTGCTATTTAACAGCACACGCGCAGTTACAGCAAATGTGTTAGGTGCTATTAAACAGCACACGCGCAGTTACAGCAAATGCTTTAGGTGCTATTTAACAGCACACGCGCAGTTACAGCAAATGTGTTAGGTGCTATTAAACAGCACACGCGCAGTTACAGCAAATGCATTTAGGTGCTATTAAACAGCACACGCGCAGTTACAGCAAATGCGTTTAGGTGCTATTAAACAGCACACGCGCAGTTACAGCAAATGCGTTTAGGTGCTATTAAACAGCACACGTGCAGTAAGAGCGACTGCGTTTATGTGCCATTAAATAGCCCATGTGCATTAACAGCGACTGCGTTTCTGTGCAAATAAATAGCACACGTGCAGTAACAGCTTTGCGTGTATGTGCAATTAAATAGCACACGTCCACTAACACTGAGTACTATGTTTAGGTACTATGTTTAAACTAAACACTATGCAGGCAATACAACACATTAGAGCACTGCATCAAGCACAATCTACTGCCTAACAATAGGAATAGCTGATCTAGCTAAGCTATACAGTGTATAAATATATGTACAACTCCTAGGGATGTATATATATTCTCTACACACTGCAAATTTAACTATACTGACTAGCCTTCCTGCTCTATCTATCTATCTATCTATCTGGTAGAAAAGACACTGTGGGCCAGATTCACAAAGAGATACGACAGTGTATCTACAGATACACCATCTTATCTCTGACTTAGACAGGTCCTATCTATGCGCCTGATTCATAGAAGCAGTTACGCATAGATAGGGCGAAGATCTGACAGGTGTAACTGTGTTACACTGTTGGATCTTTTTTTTTAATTAAAAATGGCGCCGGGGGCGTTCCCGCTGATTTACACTGAATAATATGTAAATCAGCGAGATACGCAAATTCACGAACGTACACGGACCCGACGCTGTGTTCTTGCGTCGTTTCCGTAGCGCGGTACCCGTCGTATACTTACCCTTTCTAAAAGCAGGCGCAGCCAATGTTAAGTATGGCCGTCGTTCCCGCGTCGAATTTGAATTTTTTTACGTAGTTTCCGTAAGTCGTTCTCGAATACGGAACTACGTAGTTTACGTACGCGTCGCAACCACTGACATCCTAGCGACGTCAGTGGGAGCAATGCACACCGGGAAATTTCGCGGACGGCACCTGCGCATTTAAATCGGCGCGGGAACGCGCCTGATTTAAATATGACACTCCCCTAGCCGCGGAATTTGAATTCCGCTGGGGGATTTAGGATCCGCCGTCGCAAGTTTGGAGGTAAGTGGTTTGTGAATTAGCCACTTGCCTCCTAAACTTGCGGGAGCGGATCTTAATTCACGTAGATCGAGCGGATCTATAGATCCGCTGAGCTACGTGAATCTGGCCCTGTGTCTCTATCTCTCTCTCTCTAACTGTCTGACTGATCTTCTCTTTAACAAAGCCGGAACACACTACACAAGGCCGCCTTGCAGGCAGCCTTTTATAGTGTGGGGCGTGTACTAAACCCCCTGAGCCATAATTGGCCAAAGCCTCCCTGGCTTTGGCCAATTATTGTTCTTCGTTTTTTGCGCGTTGTGATTGGCCAAGCATGCAAGGTCATGGTGCATGCTTGACCAATCATCAGCGCGCAATGCCGCAGTGAATTATGGGCGGACGCGCGTCACTCGAATTTGGTGCGAACGACCCGTTTTGTTCGAATTTCGTCGAACGATCAAACGGCCGATGTTCGAGTCGAACATACATTCGTATCGAACGAGAAGCTCATCCCTACTTGCCACTGTCACCAGATTCAGCATGTCACTTGCCACTGTCACCAGATTCAGCGTGTTACTTGCCATAGTCACCTGTCACCAGATTCAGCCTGTCACTTGCCACCCACCCCTTGCCACCAGATTCAGCATGTCTGGAAGGGGGAGAAGGAAGCGGGAGAAGGAGGGGGGAGGAAGAAGAAAGAGGGAGGTAGAAGGAAGGGGGAGGAGGGGGAGAGTAGGAAAGCGGGGAAAAAAGAGGAGAGAGGAGGGGGAAAGAAAGGGGGGAGAGAAGGAGGGGGAGAAGGGAGGTGGGGGAGAGAAGGAAGGCAAGGGAGAAGGAAGAGGGGAGAGAAGAAAGGGGAGGGAGAGGGGGGAAGGAACGGGGGGAGGAAGGGGGGAAGAAGGGCAAGAGAAGGAAGGTGAGGGAGAAGGAAGAGGGGAGAGAAAGAAGGGGGGGAGAAGGAGGGGGAGAGAAGGGGGGTGGGGGAGAGAAAGAAGGCGAGGGAGAAGGAGGGGGAGAAGGAAGAGGGAAGGTGGGGGGGGGGAAGGAAGGGGGAAGGTGGGGTAGAGAGGGAAGAAGGAAGGGGGAGAAGGAAGAGGGAAGGTGGGGGGGAGGGGGAGAAGGAAGGGGGAGAAGGAAGAGGGAAGGGGGGGGGGAGGGGGAGAAGGAAGGGGGAAGGTGGGGGAGAGAGGGAAGGGGGGAAGAAGGAAGGGGGAGAAGGAAGGAGGGGGAAAAGGAAGGGGAGAAGGAGGGGGAGAAGTAAGGGGGGGAGAAAGAAGGGGGGAGGTGGGGGGAGAGAAGGGGAAAGGGGGGTGGGGGAGAGAGGGAAGGCGAGGGAGAAGGAAGGGAAGGGGGGAAAGGGGGGGGAGGTGGGGGAGAGAAGGAAGGCGAGGAAGAAGGAAGGGAAGGGGGGGGAGGGGAGAAGGAAGGGGGGAGAGAAGAGGGAGGTGGGGGAGAGAAGGAAGGCGAGGGGGAATAAAGGGGGGGAGAGAAGGAGGGGGGGGTCTGGTCACAGTGCTCACTTACTTGAATGGTCCCTGGAGGCTCTCAGTCAGTGACTTCTCTTAGTCTTGTAGTCTTTGACTCTTTAATCTTCCCGCCACCCTCATCCCCTTCAAAGACATGCAGTGAGAGAGGGGCGGGAGAAGGGGACGGAGCAGCGTGGGGGATCCCTTCTAGGACAGCCACACCTCCCGAACGCTTGTCACTGCACATTGAGCAGTGAGGATGGAGCGGCTCAGCAGGCAGCCTGGAAAGGAGGGGGAGGAGAGGAAGAGCTACGGGTTTCCTGGCCATTCCCAGGTGTGCTACGGATGTTCCGCGAGCGACTGAACGTGTTTCTAAACTTTCTGGTGCTGTGGAGAGCCTTAGTTAGCTGGTATCTTCCAGCTAACTAAGGCTCTCCACAGCACCAGAAACACCTTCCTCCGCTCGCGGAACATCTGCAGCACACTACTCATTCAGCGCACCAACTGACACTGCCCCGAGGCCCCGGCTAGTGCCATTTGTCCAGTTCTGATGTCCAGCTCTGCTGGGGCCCCAGGTGAAGTGGGGCCCCCGGGCTGTGCCCGCTCAGTAAGACGGCCCTGTATACTCAAGAAATAAATTATGTAAGTGAATGAATGACTTCCTCTCGAGCAACAGTCACTCACAATCCCATCAAAATTTGTAAAAGATAAAAAGGAGTTGGCATATATTAGGGGAGGTCAGTTCCTCTCCAAATATAGGGATTTTTTGATGTGAGATGTGTTGCTCTTGGTATCCAAGGTAGGCGCACAAAACACAAGGTTTAAAGTAGTATCAAAAATAATTTAATCATGTAAATATAAATATAAAATATCATATTTCATACAGTCATTAATACAATGAGATATATATATGGTCAGAACCACAATTACATGAAAAACAGGGTATGGGGGAAATTGGTTATTTTAAGGAAGATTAATGCGGATTTAGCCAACTAGTTTCGCACTATGTGTGCTTCATCAGGGCTTGCATAATGTTCCTGTTCCTTTAATGCATGTAGCGGTCTGTGTATGACATAAAGATTCATCATTAATACAGATATAGTACAATAATTTAATATGTTTTATTTTAAACATTTGAAAAAATGTGTGTTTTTAACACATATATACATAAAGAGGGATATATAGTGCGCTTACCATTTCCGTTAAAAAGAGCTCCGAGAGCCGGGCAGAAAGGTCTGCCTAGAAATCTACAAAGAAGCACTGGATGCAATCAGGAGATTAGTTATTCCACTTATAATCAGTGGAAGCCAGATCCACTTGATTTTAGCAGGTGCGGACAATGAAATGTTTATGAGGATTTCCTCCCACAAAGAAGGAGAAGATACAGATGACAAAAAATGTATCTATATTCTTCCTAAAAGTAAGCAAAAAGATAAGGGTAATAGTAGAGAATATTGAAAAATATGTCTATAAATATATATTGTATAAATGAATTGTTAATGCATTTAATAGTAATGGAAAAGAGAATATCTAATGAAAGCTCAATGGAGATGTTTACCTCTATAGTAGCAAGGTTAAGCTTAGTGCTGCCAGATGGATCCACAGAGGTTCCCAATAGGTTCCCACAAAATTCTATTGATAAAAAATAAGTATATATATATATATATAAATATATCAGAAACTAAAGATTATCCCATATATAAATAATAGGACACAGTGCCTATAACTATTGTCATAGTAGGGCAACTGTCCATATATATATATGAAAACTAGATAGAGAAATAAGCAAGAATTTTTACCTTAAGTGGTGATAGAAAAAGAAAATTATATAGTACAGTGATGTTTCCTGTTGTAATTAGGGGATATAATGCCTCCGTTGAATTACACTTCAGGGTAGTATTGATGTAGTGGTTCAAAAACAATACCACATATTACCACTTAGAATCTAAAACAATTGAATAAGAAAAGAATTTAATATTTTAGAATGGTGCATGTGGCTAGATAGCCTAAGTGGGGCATAGATTCATTGAATCAAGGAATAATTACCTTTGCTGAATGGTAATAGCATAAGGACGAGTGGAATCCGTATGCTGGCGTCTCGCATAAGATTGTATGGTCCTTCCTCCAGCCGTCCAAGCCAGCGTCTGACATATCCATCGTCAGCGCTGACTTAAATAGCTACATTTCCACCGGAGGTGAAAAGAGTCAAGCTGACCCCTGGCGTCACCTCCGGTTCACGTGTCCCAAAACAGTTGCGCACGCAGATAGTGCGCTCCAGCGTGATGACGTATGCTGGAGCGCATAAGGAAGAGACATAAAATCGCTGTCTCTTAACAGCCAAATGGTAAACAGTTGGCTGGATGTGCGTGCGCGTCCCATCTGATGTTACTGATGGGAAACAGAGGCGTCTAAGAGACCGCGCCCCTTGTGTTGGGACATGTGATTGGCCGCATCACGCTTAGTGAAAATTTCAACCTCCCCCTGCATCCAGAAGCCCCCTGCGTAATGAATCATACAGCTCAGAGTTCAAAAAACGGAAATAATAATTTGATATGAAAGAATAAATAAAATATATACACAATTAGACATATATATAACTCCAGAGAAAAAGGCCAGAGTTTGTTTCTTAATTTTGCAAAAATAAACATCCGATAAGGGTTCATTTTTACATTGTCTACCTAGAGGAGAAGATTGATAGAGGCAGTGTCCATAATAATCACGATTATTAGGGATTTTTATGCTGTCCAGCTATTTTATCTTATCATACAACCGGACAGAATAAGAGAGATAATCAGCAATGGATGCAAAATAAATCAACAACAGATACAGAAAGATCAAATAAAACAAAACAAAACAAAACCAAGTATAACACCATAAATGTAAAAATGCAACAAGTACAGAGATTATATATATATGAGTTGGACGCCAAGGGCGGAGCAATTGAGCCATCACAGTAGATAAGAAGTTATATATCTCTCGGAGAGTCCTCTAAGTATACAATATGCAAACACAATGTAGAGGCACACCTGCCAATGACCCATATATAGCAACTGAGAATAGATTATTTATACGGGGTCTTTTAAATGACATCTCTGTGATTCAAAACAAGTAACAACCAGTTTGTCATATAAGCAAATAATAATGAGCAACTGATAGACTTTACTTATAAGAAGGGTTTGAATGACAGTGACGTATTAAGCCCTGGTGAATATGTGGCTCGCTGGTCAAAAATCCAACGAGCCTCGCGTTGGAGGATTTTTTTGTCAAAATCCCCACCTCTTTCTGGTAGGGGGATGACTTCCAAAGCGAAAAAAGAAATAAATGAAGGGTCATAGCTATGGTGCAAGCCTACATGTTTGCAGATAGGAGTATAGAGCAATCCCGCGTCTAGGTAATAAAGATGGTCTTTAATTCTTCTCGCAAAGGTTCTCTTCGTCTTTCCTATATAGAATGCGCCGCAGCGACATTTAGCAAGATATACAATGCCTATGGTTGTACAATTAGCATGCCTCTTGGACTTAAGGAAGCCTCCTCTAGGGAGGAAACAGCCGTCTCCTTCCTCAATCCAAGGGCAAACATCACATTGTCCGCACTTATACGTGCCTGGTGTCTCAGGTTCCTGAAGATCCGGAGCATCAGGTACCAGATGGCTATGTGTAAGGCCGTCCTTAATGGATCTACATTTCCTATAAACAATTTCAGGTCTCTGAGAGATGTATTTTGAGATAATAGGGTCTTCGGCAAGAAAATGCCAATTATGACTAACCAATTGGCGAAAGATGTTTTGATCAGAGCTAAATGTGGTTATGAGTTTGGTTGTCGGATTGTGCTCTTTTTCCCTCTGCTTAAATAGTAATGTATCTCTGGTATTTGTCTTAGATTTTGTATATGCTTGTTTCAGAACCTTTTTGCTGTATCCTCTCAGTAAAAGTCGTGAATAAAGGGCAGATGCTTCTTTTTCAAAATCCTCCTCCTTTGCACAATTGCGCCGAAGTCTTAGGTACTGACTGTAAGGAATGCTTCGCACCAAAGATCTTGGATGCGAGCTAGAGTAGTGAAGAATAGTATTTCCTGCTGTTTCCTTTCTATACAGATTAGTGTAAAGGGTACCATCATCATTTATTGAGATTGTTAGATCGAGGAAGGGGATGCTTTTTGTATCTGACTGGATAGTAAATTTTAGGTTGTAATCATTAATGGATAAATATTCCATAAATTTACCTAATAGGTCCGCGCCACCCGTCCAGACGACTAAAACATCATCGATATACCTCCGCCACAGTAAGATGTGGCGGAGGTATATCGTGGCGGAGTCATCTGAAAAGACGGCTCTTTCCCACCCCCCCAGGTACAGGGTGGCATACGATGGGGCACAGGAGGTCCCCATCGCCACACCCTGCACCTGGAGGTAGGTTGAGGCCCTGTATACTCCTAGATAACACCAGACCCCCCTATATGCCTAGATAACGCCAGACCCCCCTATACGCCTAGATAACACCAGACCCCCTATGCCCCCTATACTCCTAGATAACACCAGGCCCCTCTATAACCCCTGTACTCCTAGATAACACCAGACCCCCCTATACTCCTAGATAACACCAGTCCCCCCTATACTCCTATATAACACCAGACCCCCTATACTCCTAGATGGCACCAGACCCCCCTATACCCCTAGATAGTACCAGACCCCCCTATACCCCCTGTACTCCTAGATAACACCAGCCTCCCCTATACCCCCTGTACTCCTAGATATCAGAATCCCCCCCCCATACCCCCTGTACTCCTAGTATTTTTTGTATGAAAGACAGATACACAGAATGCGATGAGAGGTGAGAGAGAGAGAGATGAGAGAGGTGAGAGAGAGAGATGAGAGAGATAAGAGAGGTGAGAGAGAGAGAGAGAGTGAGGTAAGAGGGAGGGAGAGAGCGCATATGAGCAGAGCAGCATAGGACTGTGGGCAAGCTCCCTCACCTGTCAAGGACCTGTGCACCCCGAGCGTGTACACTGTCCTCAGCTGTGCAGACTGTCCCCTCCAAGGGTGAGTGAAGCCTGGGACAAGTGCCTCTCGTGGCGGCAGGTGCTCAAAATTTTTAGGGGGGGACAAACTGAAAAAAAAACATCAATTGTGCCCCATCAAGTGCTGACATTGTGCCCCATCAAGTGCTGACATTGTGCCCATCAAGTGCTGACATTGTGCCCATCAAGTGCTGACATTGTGCCCATCAAGTGCTGACATTGTGCCCATCAAGTGCTGCCAGTGTGCAAATCAAACCCTGCCAGTGTGCCCATCAAATGCTGCCACTGTGCCCCATCAAATGCTGACACTGTGCAAATCAAACACTGCCACTGTGCTCCATCAAATGCTGCCACTGTGCCCCATCAAATGCTGCCACTGTGCCCCATCAAATGTTGCCAGTGTGCAAATCAAACACTGCCACTGTGCCCCATCAAATTCTGCCACTGTGCCCTTTCAAATGCTGCCACTGTGCCCCATCAAATGCTGCCACTGTGCCATTGAATGCCACCAGTGTGACCCCCCCCACCTGATAGCCGTCTGCCCGGCACTTACCCCGTCTTGGTGGGGCAGTGGATGATGGTAAAGAGCGGGGTCCTTCATGCGTCATCCTCATCTCTCGTCCTTTCCTACTAATAGGCGTCCAATAGCGGCGCCTGTCGTTTCTGCCAATCAGGTGACGGGTAACAGACCCTGCACCTGATTGGTGGAGAGGCAGTTCAGTGTTATGAATATTCGCTTTCCTAACACACCTGGGTGAACTGCGAGCACCAAGCACCTATTTTAAAGCCTATTCAAGTCTGTGGCTCTAATCGGGTGCTTCAAAAACACCCCCGCTGCTGTAATTCAGGTGCCAGCGCCCAAAAAGGGGGCCGGGCGCCTGAATGGGGGTGACAGCGGGGGGCCATGAATCTATCCATTGGTCATAGAGGGGGTGGCTGGAGAGAGGGGGCGGCATCCATGCGCCCTTATGGACGCACCGCTAATGTTCCCTGGACCCTTGAGCAGTGCCCGGGTGCCCAAACGGTCAGTCCGCCCCTGGATATCTGTACACTGAGTGCTATTCCCTTTATATAACACTGACATCTGTACATGGAGTGGCACTCCGTGTACAGATGTCAGTGTTATACATAGTAAATAGTAGTCACTAAGTGCTATTCCCAATATATATAACACTGATCTCTGTACACAGAATACTAGTACCTCTGACACTGATATCTGTCATATCTGTACACCAAGTGACACTCAGTGTACAGATATCAGTGTGCACTCTCAGTGTATATAGAAAAAATCAGGGTAATTAGATATGGGGTAGGAATAGCACCTGGTGGAAGGGCATTGGGAAGGAACACTCGGCCTGCTTGGTATACATTTAAGCAGTGTGACATGCTATACAGCTGGCCTGGCGATCACACACTGACCTGCTGCTGTGCTGCTGAGTCTGTCCAGTCCATGCTGCAGTGTACCGTCTCCAACTCTCTAAGTTCAGCACCAGCTGTCCTCCACCTCAGGAATGTAGACCGAGGGCGATGCTGAGACTGTAACTCCCCGGGGAGAGAGGTGGCCAGAGTGCAGATGCCGCTGCCATCATCCCCATGGCTCCACGATCATTCACTCTTCAAAGCGAGAGAGGCCTTGCCTGTAACTGCATTAGGCCGCCGGGTGGCGGACTGCGGGAGCCGGAGAAGTGGAAAAGGTGGGTGGAGCCAGGGTAACACTGACACGGCCTCGCTCTAGACCCGGTGATCTGACGATCTGGTTCCGGCTAACGAGCTGGTTCCTTTAACCACTTGCTTACTGGGCACATAAACCCCCTTCGTGCCCAGGTGAAATTTCAGCTTCCGGCACTGCGTCGCTTTAACTGACATTTGCTAGGTCGTGCGACGTTGCTCCCAAACAAATAGAGCTTTATTTTGGTGGTATTTGATCGCCTCTGCGGTTTTTATTTTTTGCGCTATAAACAAAAAAAGAGAGACAATTTAAAATATATATATATATTTTTTACTTGTTGCTATAATAAATATCCCAATTTAAAAAAAAAAAAAAAATTTCTCAGTTAAGGCCAATACGTATTTTTCGACGTATTTTTGTAAAAAAAAAAAATCGCAATAAGCGACTGGTTTGCGCAAAAGTTATAGCGCCTACAAAATGAGGAACAGAATTATGATTTTTTTTATTATTTTTTTTTTTCTAGTAATGGCGGCGATCTGCGATTTTTATTGAGACTGCGGTATTGCGGCGGACGTATCGGACACTTTTGACACAAATTTGGGACCATTCACATTTATACAGCGATCAGTGCTATAAAAATGCACTAATTACTGTATAAATGTGACTGGCAGGGAAGGGGTTAACACTAGGGGGTGAGGAAGGGGTTAAATGTGTAGCCTGGGTGTGTTCTAACTGTCTGGGGTAAGGGGGGTGACTGGGGAAGGTGACCGATGCTGTGTCCCTCTGTACAAGAGACACAGATCGGTCTCCTCTCCTCTGACAGCACATGGAGCTCTGTGTTTACACACAGAGCTCCACGTCCCTGCTGTCAGTTGCCGTGTCACCGACGATCGCGTGTACCCGGCGGACATCGCGGCCGCCAGGTACACGCATCGGCTCTTCGGCGATGCGCCGGGACAGTGTTTACCCGCCGCGCGCCCCCCAGTGGCGCGCGCGGGTAATGCACATAAAAGGCTGTGTAAACACGTCCACTTGGCACTTATTTTGTCTATAGCGCGGATCTCAAGTGGTTAACTACTTGCCGCCGTCATTCTACGGCGGCAGGTTGGCTCTCCTGCGCGAGAGCCCGTAGCTCTACATCGGCTCTCTCGCAGGCAACTAGGGGCGCGAGCCCCCCGCTCGCCCCCGACTCCCGTGCCCGGCGGGCGCGATCACTCGTTACAGAGCGGGACTGGGAGCTGTGTGTGTAAACACACAGCTTCCGGTCCTGTCAGTGGGGGAAATGCTGATCCTCTGTTCATACAATGTATGAACAGAAGATCAGTGATTTCCCCAAGTGAGTCCACCCCCCCACAGTAAGAACACACCCAGGGACATACTTAACCCCTTCCCCGCCCCCTAGTGTTAACCCCTTCACTGCCAGTGACATTTTTATAGTAATCCAATGAATTTGTATAGCACTGATCGCTATAAAAATGCCAATGGTCCCAAAAATGTGTCAAAAGTGTCCGAAGTGTCCGCCATAATGTCGCAGTACCGAAAAAAACGCTGATCGCCGCCATTACTAGTAAAAAGCTCTATTTGTGGGAAAAAAAGGACGCCAATTTTGTTTGGAAGCCACGTCGCACGACCGCGCAATTGTCAGTTAAAGCGACGCAGTGCCGAATCGCAAAAAGTACTATGGTCTTTGACCAGCAATATGGTCCGGGGGTTAAGTGGTTAAGGACTGCGCAGGCGCAATCCTTGCCGACGGAAATCTCCGAACCTCGGCCAGCATCCAGGGCGACGTGGAATTTGAATCGCTCCCTAAATAGACTACAACTGATTGACTCCTGGAGGGCCCACAACATAGGATTGAAATCATATACCAACTACTCTCACCCCCACGATTGTTACGCCAGACTGGATTATATTTTTTGCACCCCTATCTTGCTGGCCAACTCATCCCATGCACATATCCACCCCTGCCCATGGTCAGACCACAACATTACCTTCTTTGAAACTTCTTACATAGGCCTCTCCCCCTCGCCCTTCAACTGGGGCCTCAATGACTCACGTTTGACAGACTTACATGACACCCACACTGTGTCCACTCATATTGAAAACTATTTCTCTGAGAACCTCAACGAGGAAACCTCACCATCCACCCTATGGGTTGCCCATAAGGCAGTTCTAAGGGGACACTTAATTTCCTTAGCTGCATCCAAAAAAAAAAGCTAGACTAGCGGACATTAAAAGTCTCACTAAAGACTTAGAGCATTTATACAATAAACTACACCAATCCCCCTCTCAGGAAATCACACAACAGATCCGTACTAAAAGTCATGCATTAGATCTCATTCTCTCCGCCAATACTGAACAAATCCCTTAGATTCTCTAAGGCTAAATTCCTCCTACATAGTAATTCTCCATCGACTATGTTTGCAAGGAAACTCAATCAGGACAGCAAACCTACTCATGTTTACAAATAAAGGGATAATAATGGTAATTTATTCACGCACCCCCAGGAGGTACTTGAAATATTCACTTCTTTTTACAAAGATCTACTAGCTAGCCCTCAAGACCCCCCAGATCCCTCCTCTAGAGCCTGGCTAGACAACATACAACTCCCCTCCCTTAACCAACAACAAATTGATTCACTTAATGAACCATGTTCAGTAACCGAAATTCTTCATATCATTAAATCTTTGAAAACCTCCACGGCCCCTGGACCAGATGGTTACACTTCCTCCTACTATAAAAAGTTTGCACCTATTTTGGCCCCTCACCTCACTAAATTGTTCAACCACATCCTGGCTGGCAACCAATTTCCTGAGGAAATGCTCCTTGCCAACATGTCCCTCTTTCCCAAGCCGCATAAAGATCATTCCCTCCCCCAAAATTTCCGCCCCATCTCTGTTCTGTACAATGATCTGAAAATCTTTGGTAGATTGCTGGCTGACAGGCTGTCCAGGGTTATCTCACCTTTAGTGCATTCAGATCAAACAGGTTTTATCCCAGGCCGACAAATTGTAGATAACATTAGACTGGTAACCAATATTGTACAAGACGCCAATTTACACTCCCGCCAAGCTTGCCTCCTTAGTTTAGACATTAACAAGGCCTTCGATAGCGTAGATTGGTCCTATCTTAATTATCTCCTCCCTAAATTTGATATCCCAGATACATTTCTTCAGGGCTTTAACACCTTATATCATTCCCCCCAAACTCGAATCAGGATCCCTGGAAATAACTCCCAATTTTTTTACTTTAGGCAGGGGCACAAGACAAGGTTGCCCTCTGCCTCCTCTCCTTTTTGCTTTAGCTATGGAACCTCTTGCCCAAGCCATCAGGAATAATACTGATATCAGAGGATACAATAAAGGCTTAAACACGTTTAAATGCGGACGACGCCCTTTTCTTCCTCACAGAACCACTCACCTCTATCCCTATCCTTTTAAAGCAACTTGATAGATTCAAAAATATCTCGGGCCTCGGTATAAATACTAGTAAATGTTCAGCCCTCCCAGTCAATCTCCCTCAAAACCTACATAATTTACTACAAAGCAATTTCTCATTTACGTGGTGTTCCCACTCCTTTACTTAGGTGTGCACATTTCTTCCATCCATAAACTCTTATACAAATCTAACTACACCCCTCTCTTCTCACATATTAAGCAACTCCTCAAAACTTGGTCCTCATACCACATATCCTTCCTTGGTCAGATATGTGCCATCAAAATGAACATTATTCCCAAACTCCTCTACTATTTCTGTACGCTTCCCATTAATATCTCCAAATCCAAATCCAAATTGGATTCCCTCCAAAGGACATTTAATAAATTTATATGGTCAGGAAGAAAACCTAGATGCAGTTACGCTCTTTTACACAGACCCCAATCCAGAGGGGACCTGGGTCTCCCAAATCTCTGACACTATTTTCTCGCAGCGAGGCTGGTACAACTTGCCCAATGGTTCTCCCTATCCCATGACATCCCCTGGAGGAGATTTGAGGCTGCATCAATCCGCCCGTACCATCTACAGGGTATCCTATGGGCGAATTCCATTTTGTACCGTAACCTCCTCAAATGCAATACCATTGTGGCCCACTTTGTGCAAATCTGGCGCAGAATAGAAGCTCCATTTGGCCTATCTTCCAACCTCCCCCACTAGCCTCTTTCCTGGAGGATCCCAGACTCCCAGCAGCCTATAATGATGAGAGTCAATTTTCTCCGTGGATTGCTAACAACCTAATTACCCTGAAATCATTCCTTACCAAATGGGAGTTCTCGTCATTCTCCTCATTACAGACAAGATTTGGCCTCCCTGACTCAGAACACGAACACTACACTTGCATTAGATTCTTTTTTGCTAACTACTATTCGCTGTCTGCCCGTGTGCCTAACACAATATTTGAAAGAGTCTGTATCTCCTCCTCTAGAGATAAAGGATTAATCTCTAGACTTTGTAAATTCCTCAATGACACTACACAATTAGATAAATCAGAACCCATGCTCCGATGGGAGGTTGAATTAGAATGTTCCTTCTCGGTGGACACATGGAACACCATGGCAGATAACATTCGTAAGTGTAACAAAGCCATTTCATTTAGAGAAACCCCACTGAAATTGTTCTCCAGATGGTATTTAACCCCCTCCAGGATTCATACTTTTTATCCTACGGTTTCTCCTGGCTGCTTCCGAGGGTGCCCAGACCCAGGTACATTTTTGCATACTTTCTGGAACTGCCCACATCTGGATCAAATCTGGCATTTGGCTACAGTCAGATTCAAATCCTCCTCAAAACTCAAATTAAATATCACACCCCGTATCTGCCTGTTGTTTGATGATATCCCAGATATTCCTAAACCATGTGCTAGACTATTTTCATTCCCTGTGTAGTTGTATACTATGGATGATTGCCTTGAACTGGAAGTCAGGGAATTTAATTTGGTCACAGGTACTTGCTAGAATGGAGATGCTAAAAATCCCAGAGAGAATATTTCACACTCTCAATGATAGTCTCAATGTCTATGATGCAAAATGGTCCTATTGGAACCTCATATAAGATGCTTATTTATCCAACCCCTAATTTCTTCATATGTCCTTTTCTTATTATTCTACATATCCATGTTTGCATTCATGTTCGTTGTCTACACATATGACCTCACATCCCCTGCTTTAAGATGCGATGTTTGTACTACAATTGACCAAATGTTTATATTAACCATGTTTTTCTCTACTACCTTCCCCAACCATGTCATGTAACTTCTCTGACATTTATTTTCAATAAAACTTTTGTAAACAAACAAAAAAAAAAATACAAAAATTGTAAAGCCCCCTGTCCTGTGCTTACGGAAAAAAAAGAAAATGTAGTCATCGGTCCCACAAGCATACTTAAACAAAGATCTGCATCACACATGTGAGGTATCGTTGCAAACGTCAGAGCGAGAGCAATAATTCTAGAACCAGAACTCCTGTGTAACTCTAAACTGGTAACCTGTAAAGGCTTTTAAAACCTTGCCTATGGATTATTTAATGTACCACAGTTTGTTGCTGTTCCACGGGCGCATGCAATTTTAAAGTGTGACATGTTTGGTATCTATTTACTCGCCATAACATCATCTTTTTTATATTTTACCAAATGCACTAAAATGGATTAAAAAATTGCATTTTAAAAAACTGCTGCGCAAAAAACACATGATAAAAAAACACAACACCCACCACTTTATTCTCTAGAGCCTCTGCTTAAAAAATATATGTTTGGGGGTTCTAAGTAATTTTCTAGCAAAACAAAACATCGATTTTTTTTTTTTTTTACATGTATATGAGAAGTGTCAGAATTGGCTGGGGGCTGAAGTGGATAATTGACCTGAACTACTTTCAGTACTAAAGTGTTTCTTGAAAACCATGCTCATTGTCTTTATTTGGTGCTGGGTATTGTTTGTGACAAGGATACTGAACAGAATTTGCCAAATTCATGGCTAAACCTAGAGTGTCAGAAGGGCTGAGGTCTCTGCAAGGTCAGGACAGTTCCAGAGGACAAGCATAACTGAGCGGCCCATACCAGAGTAGCGCTACACTCATAACAGCTCCCAATACATCAAAACTATGGGGTTGATTCACTAAGGGCAAATGAATGTAGACTGTGCACTTTGTAAGTTCAGTTGCTCCAGAGCGTTGAAAAAAGGGGTGGAGCTTCAATTTGCAAAGGATACCCAATCACATGCATGGAAATTGAAAAAAAAACATTTTTGCTTGCACCTGATTGGATGATGGAATTCAGCAGAACTCCCCCTCATTTACTAAGCCTCGAAACAACTGCACTTAAAAGGTGTACGGCGTATTTGCCTTTAGGAAATCCACCCCTATGGCTGCTCTGTGGCCCCCTTTTATAGTGAGGGGTTTGGCTTATCCCATAGGTCCCTCATTGGCCCTTCTAAGCCTGCTGTCCATAGTTCAAAGGTTTAGAACCTCCAGGATTGGCCACACCCCCATGATAGCACCCAAACTTCATCACTATTTACCGCTCATTGCTCTAGAGCAGTGGTTCTCAACTCGGGGGTCGAATGACGATTTGCCAGGGGTCACCAAATTCTGGGCTGTTCCTGAAGCACGGACTTCGCGGCTTCCCAGCTGGGCTGTCCCCAAAGCCCGCGGCCGCCCACTCAGCCTCTTTGCAGCCGCCCATTCAGTTCACGGCATGGCTGGGGGCCAGAAACTACGGGTCAGCTGACTGGTGAGGAATGTGAAGTCGGAGGAGCTGAAAGGGATCCTATCTCCTGATTTTACTGTGAGGGTCCCCACAACTAGGGAAATTTTATCAAGGGGTCACGGCACTAGTAAGGTTGAGAACCACTGCTCTAGAGGATTATAGAAACAGAAAGTATCATGGATAGGAGAAAGTCAACTTTTTGTTAAAATTGAAAAAATTGTGAAATTGATTGTTCTAATTGTATGATTCTCTGACATTTTGACATTTTACACCCATACTTTTGCAGATGATGAATCCACATATATCGTTTTTGGTAAGGAAATTATCATATAATGCTATTTTTATGTTTAACACATTACTGTTTTGACTTCAATTTTGTCTACAAATTTTGTTTGATATATATATATATATATATATATATATATATATATATATATATATATATATATATATTGTAAGGGGTTAGCTCGGTAGCGGGGGGGGGGGGGGGTGTGACCCTCTGGATGGGTCCACTACACACGGAACTATACAGAAAGGCAGTCGAAGACGGTTGAAAATAAAGATTTTGGTTTATTCTTCGATCTTGTTGGAAACAAGTGCAAGCATCCAAACAGCATAAACAAAATCAAACATAAAATAAACCCTGGCCACTTGGGGCGTCTACCTTCCACACATGAACCTATCTATGAAGTCTGGCACAGCCTATTGCTGGGCAGACACTGCTGGTCATACAGCAGAAAAACAATAGTCTTTTTGATTTTTATCACACAGAAAAATCAACAGCACCTCACCTCTTCAGAAGTATTTCTGTTCACTGCTCTCCTTCACTCAAAAAGCCTCAGGATTCAGCAATCAGTAGTAATCCTCTGGATTACTTATAGAGGCCTTAATTGCCTCATTCTGAACAGCTGAAGTTTTCCAACGCCCTTAAATCTTTCTGGCTACTTCTGCAGCCGACACCTGATAATAATTGGTGTATTGTCTAAACAAGGCAGAAATGTCCCGTCTGTGACAACACCCACAGATTTACCTGACTTCCTGTCATATACCCCCCCCCCTCTTGTTTCAACCCTAGGGTTGGGACACAGGTTGCCAGGCAGGCAGGCACTCGGGACAACCCATCTGCATTCCCCATTTTAGCACCGGGGCAATGCGTTACCACAAAACTAAATTCCTGGAGGGCCAGGAACCACCTATTTATTCTCCTATTGGTCTTTGTTCTGTGCCATCCACTTCAATGGGGCATGATCCGTCACCAGCTCAAACTGTCTACCCACGAGGTAGTACCGGAGAGAATCCAAAGCCCATTTCACCGCCAAGCACTCTTTCTCAAAGGTGGCATAATTCTCCTCATGGGCCTTCAACTTTCGGCTGAGGTACATAACAGGGTGTTCCTCCCCCTTGATAATCTGAGACAGTACAGCTCCTAACCCCACATTTGACGCATCTGTCTGAACCACAAAGTCCCGTGAAAAATCAGGCAAATTTTAAACTGTCTGACTACATAAAGCCTGAAAAGCTGTTTCTGCTTCGGGAGTCCATTTGGTCATGACAGACTCCTTCCCTTTGGTCAAATTGGTCAGGGGAGTAGCCTGTGAGGCAAAATGGGGGATAAAGTGGCGATAATAGCCCGCGATCCCCAAAAATGCATGAACCTGTTTCTTGTTGGTGGGACGTGGCCAATCCTGAATAGCCTTAACTTTGTTTATTTGGGGCTTGATTAGACCTATTCCAATGGTATACCCCAGATACTTTGCCTCTTCTAGCCCAAGGGTACATTTGTGTGGATTGGCTGTAAACCCGGCTTTCCAGATGGAATACAACACAGCCTGAACTTTTGGCAAGTGTGATTCCCCATCCTCACTGTGGATGACAACGTCATCGAGGTATGCAGCAGAATAGGCTCCATGAGGCCGAAGGGTCTTATCCATGGTGCGTTGAAATGTGGCGGGAGCATTCTGTAACCCAAAGGGCATCCTCCGATATTGGAAAGATCCGTCTGGAGTTACAAATGCTGTTTTTTTCCTGGCCGACTCCAAGAGAGGAATTTGCCAATAACCCTTGGTCAGGTGTAACGTCGTCATGTACCGTGCCTAGGCGATCAATTAGTTCATCTATGCGGGGCATAGGATAGGTGTCAAACTTAGTGATTTTATTCAGGCTGCGAAAGTCATTACAAAACCGCCAACTTCCATCTGGTTTGGGCACTAAGACAATGAGACTGGACCAATCTGACTCTTCTATCACGCCCAACTCAAGCATTTTTTTTACTTCCTGGCGAATTGCCTCTCGCCGGGCTAGTGGAATTCTATAAGGCTTCAACTTGACCTTATCCCCTGGTGTGGTGATAATGTCATGTTCAACTCCGGAGACCCAACCTGGCAGGTCTGAAAACGTCTCCTTATTCTTACTCCAAATTCTTTAACCTCCTGTTGCTGAGTTTTGGATAGAGTCTCCGCTATCCCAACTTCAGGGACAGCCAGGTTAAATGGAGCAGAAAATCGGGTAGTCTTAGCGACCAAGGCCTCTCTATCCTTCCATGGTTTCAGCAAGTTCACGTGATAGAGCTGCTCAGGTTTTCGTCTTCCCGGTTGGCTAATTTTATAATTTACCACCACTCTCACTCTCCCATGTTTCCCTGGCAATGTCCAGTAGGCCCCGGGGGTGCCTCCCATACAGTAGCTCAAACGGAGAGAACCCTGTGGACGATTTTATGGCAAACATCAGATAAGGGAGCAGATAATCCCAATTCTTTCCGTCTTTATCCACCACCTTCCTCAACATTTGTTTTCAGGTTTTATTAAACCTTTCCACTAACCCGTCTGTTTGAGGGTGATATAATGACGTATGTAATTGGGTCACTTTCAGGAGTTTACAAAGTTCTTTGGTCACCCTAGACATAAACGGGGTGCCCTGGTCAGTTAGGACTTCCTTAGGAAGACCCACACGGCTGAAAACCTGAAATAACTCTTTGGCAATGCTTTTAGCAGAGGTATTTCGGAGAGGGATCGCTTCTGGGTAACGGGTGGCATAGTCCATTATTACCAAGATGTGCTGGTGCCCTCTAGTGGGCTTCAGTAAGGGGCCAACCAAGTCCATGGCGAACCTCTGAAAAGGGACCTCGATAATGGGCAGGGGTACCAACGGACTGCGGAAATGTGGCATGGGTGCAGTAATCTGACACACTGGACAGGAAGAGCAGTACAATTCCACTTTTTTAGTGATCCCAGGCCAATAAAACCTCTGGGTGATCCTCTCCCAGGTTTTTTCCGCTCCCAAATGTCCCCCAAGAATGTGCCCATAGGCCAGTTCCAAAAGCATCTTGCGGTACGGTTTAGGCACTACTAGTTGCTCAATGGTGTCCTCTATGCTCTGTGACACTCGATATAACAGGTCCCTTTCACTAATGAAGTAAGGGAGGGCAACCCTCTCGTCAGGGTTAACTAACTCTCCATCTATCTTCACTACATTCTCTCGGGCTCTTAGCAATGTGGGGTCCCTCAATTGCTCAGTAACAAAATTTTCTCTGTGCACCTCGAGGTCATCAAACCCTATCGGCCGTTGTTCCTCTTCTGAGGTAGCAGGCTCCTCCCTAGGGACTGGTGTTTCTCCTGCTAAGACTGAGAATGGAAACTCAGGAGAATCCTCACAGTTAGAGGTTTCTGGAGTAGCTGTTTCAGGCTCAGAAGAACCACCTACTGGGGAATCTGGGCAGTCCCAGAGTTCCCAGAATTTTGGGAAATCCCTTCCCACAATGGCGTCATGTGGCAGTTTGGGAACTAAACCCACCTGGTGACACGAGTTACAGAGGGAGGTTTCAAAGGATACCGTAGTCACCAGATATTCTCGAGTGTCCTCATGTACACAAACTACAGCCATATTCCTAGGATGTAAGGTTTTCTTTATCATACATCACGGGACACAGAGCGGCATAGTAATTACTATGTGGGTTATAGAGCCTGCCTTCAGGTGATGGACACTGGCACCCTTCCCTATGGGGAGTACCTCAGTTTTTTCGCCAGTGTCTAGGTGTTGGTCCCATTGTGAAGCTAGGCTCTAGGTCCTTTGTGGCTGGGCTAAGCTGTCTACCGGATCCGTCCAAGGTGCTTCATAGCCAAAGTTGACGGTACCCGGGACCCGGGTGGAAAAACAGGGTTTTGCCTGTAATGCTTCTCT
This sequence comes from Rana temporaria, assembly GCF_905171775.1. NCBI lineage: Eukaryota > Metazoa > Chordata > Amphibia > Anura > Ranidae > Rana > Rana temporaria. Next base: position 481,942,454 of record NC_053491.1, on the reverse strand, counting down.
CTGGAGAGCTGGATCCTGGGCCCAGTACATTGGTCGATTCCAAAGACCAAATGTTTTTCTGTTTGCCAGGGTGCTATATACTGTAGGTCCAGGGGAGAGGTGACCTGCTATGGACCCCAGTCCCTGAAGGTCGGTGACAAAGCCCACGGTGAGGGGTGAAGGCTGGGCCTCTTGCTTTAGCAATACCCTGCAGCGTGGACAGGTAAGTAGAAGTGCCTGTGGGACTTGGTCCGTCGGCAGGTCCTCCTTGAGGGGACTATGGGTAAGCCTGTATTTTGCTGCTATGCATGGGCAATCCCACCACTATGTCTGTTGAGGCAGGATGGTTCCGCACCCATACATCTCCCCTGGCTGGTTCTAGTGTCTGTTAGGCTATTTGGTGTACCCCTTCCTTTTTTACCAAGCATAAAGAAGCTTACTGGCCTGTTACCATCCCTGGTTGGCCTGAGTGTTCCTGCGTCCCCCCTGTTGCGCGGTGTCTCCTCTCCTGGCAGGTACTGTTCCCCCTCGGCGTTCCGCCCACGACCGCAACGTCCTCGTGCACGCGCGCGTGCGTGTCTGGAAGTACCGGAGGCACGGGACAGGGGGCGGCGCAGCGTGCGAAGCAGACCATTCACAGGAGCATAAGAGCTGGTGAGTGAGGCGCGCAAGGTTGGAAGGAGACACAGAGCGCTGGGTCGGTCAGCTGTACGCCGACTTCACTCCCGCAGGAGTTTCAGGTTTGGTGGACAGGACACTCTAGTGGGCACCAGTTCAGGGGCTGACCGCCCAAGTCTGAACACATTGCTGCGGCAAGACTTCCCTTTAGCCTCCTCCCCCAAACAGGCGCAACACTAGATCTCAGAGGCGTGGTAGGTCTGCCTACAAGCAACTCCAAGCAGTTTATTACTGAAGGAGATACCTATTATTTGGGGCCCAATAAAGCCCTGCATTGTCTGTATTTTGGTACAGTTTTGAGGGGGTACCTCTGGATTGTATGCATAGCTCCCAAGGGGGCAGGCTCTGCCAAGGGGGCTAAGGCTGCAAAGAAACCTAAGGGGTCCCCACCGGGCTCAGAGGATCTGGGCCAGGCCTCAGCAACACCACCCTCACCTGAGAAATCAGAGTTGGGCCTCCAGAGTGAGCCTTTGGAGTTATCTGGTGAGTTATCTGGTGCTGCAGCAGGCCCTAGTCAGCTAGCCCCTGTCTTTATGACAGAAGAGGCTCTGGCTTCCACCTTGGGGGGGTTGGAAACGAGATTTATTCAAATCTGTTCATAATTCCGAAGCCAAACGGTGATGTCAGGCCATTTTTAGACTTAAAAGGCCTAAACAAATTCCTGGTCGTTCAGAGCTTTCGGATGGAGTCCATTCGTTCGTTAGCCGCTGCCTTACATGGGGGAGACTTCCTAGCTTCCATAGATATCAAGGATGCATATCTCCACATCCCAATATTTCCAGGTCATTACAGGTTCCTGCGGTTTGCGATAGGTCAGCACCATTTTCAGTTTGTGGCCCTCCCCTTCGGGTTGGCCACAGCTCCCAGGGTCTTTACAAAGATCCTGTCTCCTTTGCTGGCAAATCTAAGAACCCACGGAATACAAATTCTGGCATATTTGGATGATCTCCTGCTGATAGATCGATCAGCCTCCAGCCTAAGACGATCAGTCCGAACCACTGTCCGGTACCTAGAGGCTTTAGGTTGGATCATAAACAAGGACAAGTCCGCCTTGCAGCCAACCAGGAGTTTGGAGTACCTGGGTATGGTCCTCGATACAAGCCAGCAGAAGATCTTTTTACCACAAGCGAAGATCGACTCCCTAAGGGTTGTCATACTATCAGTGCTAAGCAAAAGGAAACCAACTATTCGACTCTGTATGCAACTGATGGGAAAGATGGTGGCAACATTCGAGGCAGTACCCTACACTCAGTTCCACTCGAGAAGGTTTCAGGGTGCAATTTTGTCAAAATGGAACAAGGAGATTCAGGCCTTGGATTTACCCATGACTCTCACCCCGCTAGTCCGCGGCAGTCTAGGCTGGTGGTTGGCACCCAGGAACCTGAAAAGGGGAAAGTCTTTCAGCCCCGTGGATTGGAAGATCGTCACAACGGATGCCAGCCTAACAGGCTGGGGGTCGGTCCTGGGGGACTTATCCCAGCAGGGGAGATGGTCAAGCACAGAGGGGCTTCTATCTATCAATCTCATGGAAATTCGGGCAGTTCAGTTAGCTCTAAGGGATTATCTCAGCCGACGGCAATTATTTCCAGGGGAATGGTCCCTCCACCCAGAGGTCTTCCAGGACATCTGTCGGAGGTGGGGAACTCCGGATGTAGACCTCATGGCATCAAGATTGAATGCGTAACTGCCCAGATTTGACCCATGGGCCTGCGGAACGGACGCTCTAGTGCGCCCGTGGCACCAGTTCTCTCTGATATATGCCTTCCCGCCATTACAGCTATTACCACAGCTCCTTCGTCGGATCTGGATAGAGGGCAAGGCCATAATCCTAGTGGCTCCAGCGTGGCCCCGAAGGTCATGGTACTCCCTGATTGTCAAGATGTCAATCGGAGATCCCTGGCCTCTACCGCTCCGGCCAGACTTACTGTCTCAAGGGCCGATATTCCATCCTGTCTTGCGGTCGCTAAGTTTGATGGCTTGGCGGCTGAATCCTATGTCTTAAGGAAGAGAGGGCTCTCTAATCCAGTGCTTTCCACTGTAATCAGTGCTAGAAAGACAGTTTCTAGGCGAATATAATAGAGTATGGAAAGCCTACGTCACATGGTGTGAGGCCAGGAGGTGGCATCCCCGTAAATTTGTCATTGGTAGAATTCTGGAGTTTCTACAATACGGGGTAGCCATGAAGCTGGCCATCAGCACCATTAAGGGCCAGGTTTCAGCTTTATCTGTGCTCTTCCAGAGGCCATTAGCCACTCACTCTCTGGTCAGGACTTTTTTACAGGGAGCCCTGCGGATTAATCCTCCGGTCAGACTTCTGCTATGTCCCTGGGACTTAAATTTGGTCCTGTCAGCCCTGCAGGGGCAGCCCTTTGAACCCTTGGACCAGATTCCCTTGATCCTTCTGTCTCGGAAAACTAATATTTCTGGTTGCTATGGCGTCTACCAGGAGGGTTTCAGAGCTGGCAGCTCTTTCTTGTAGGGAACCGTACTTGATTTTTCATAAGGACAGGGTTGTGTTACGACCGCTGTCTACTTTTTTGCCCAAGGTGGTCTCGAGTTTTCACCTAAACCAGGACTTAATTCTTCTGTCTTTTTTTCCCAACCCCAGTTCAAGAAAGAAGAGGTTACTACATTCTTTAGATGTAGTAAGGGCTGTTAGGATCTATCTACAGGCTACAGCCCAGGTCAGGAAGACGGATACCCTGTTCATTTTACCAGATGGGCCCAGAAAGGGTCAGGCAGCGTCGAAGGCCACCTTAGCCAGGTGGATTCGGCAGGCAATCGCTCAGGCCTATGGCCTGAAGGGCAAAGACCCTCCGGCTTCTATTAAGGCTCATTCTACTAGGGCCTTGGGAGCTTCTTGGGCAGTTCAGCACCAGGTTTCCATGGCCCAGTTCTGTAGGGCAGCAACCTGGTCATCAGTCCACACGTTCACAAGATTTTATCAGTTGGACATGAGGAGGCGCGGGGACCTGGCCTTTGGCCAGGCGGTCCTGCAGGCCGCTCTTTAAGATCCCTGCGTCCGATGGCATCTATTGGTCCTTCTTTATAAGCCTCCCTCCCCTCATTTGGCATTGCTTTTGGACATCCCACATAGTAATTACTATGCCGCTCTGTGTCCCATGATGTACGATAAAGAAAAGGGGATTTTTATAAACAGCTTACCTGTAAAAATCCTTTTCTTGTAAGTACATCACGGGACACAGAGCACCCACCCCTCTTGTTGGGGAATTTTTTTGAGATTAATATTGCTTGCTACAAAACTGAGGTACTCCCCATAGAGGAGGGGGTTATATAGGGAGGGACTTCCTGTCTGAAGAGTGCCAGTGTCCATCACCTGAAGGTAGGCTCTATAACCCACATAGTAATTACTATGCCGCTCTGTGTCCCATGATGTACTTACAAGAAAAGGATTTTACAGGTAAGCTGTTTATAAAAATCCCCCTTTTCCCACCACTAGATCACTTTTCACTAAGGTGACCAGGCTACCTGAATCCAACAATACTACAACATCTTTACCATCTAAGCACATTCTATATAAAGTTTTCTCATTTTCCTTTACTGCAGTGCATGTGGTTGCAAAAAGGGACTGTTGTCTCTCTGTCAGAAAGTCACACTGCATGGGTTCATCACCCGCTGGGCAAACCACTGCTACATGTCCCTCTTCCCGGCAACGGTAACAAATCAACCTTCTGGTCCTCTACTGTGGGATGGGTCTTCCAGGCCTCTCTCGCCAAAAATTAGCAGTAGTCCCGACAATACCTCTCGTTGCTCTTTGGTCCCTCTCTCCACCCCCATCCCTTGATGCAGTCTTACCTATAGGTGGGGAGGGTCTGGTCTTTGGGTGAAAAGTCTGTGCGTCTCTGGTGGAAGAGGACAAATTCTCTGTGGCTAGGTACCTTTCAACCAGGTCTACAAGTTTTTCTGCGGTTTCCGGACCACCATGGTTCACCCATTTCTTTAGGGTGTTAGGAAGAGACCTAAGAAATTTGTCCATGACTACTCGCTCCAAATTTTTTCGGTCCGGACAGAGTTTCTGGTTGCAGCCATTTCCTAGCCAAATGGATGAGGTCATACATCTGTGACCGAGTTGGCTTCCTCAGCTGATAACTCCAATTGTGGACCCGCTGAGCACGGACATCCAGGGTTACACCGAAACGTGCCAATATTTCCTCTTTTAATCGATCATAGTTTTTTGCATCTGCAAGCTCCAAATAAAAATATGACTTTTGGGCTTCTCCAGATAATAGGGGGGCCACTAGTCCAGCCCACTGTTCTTTAGGCCAACTTTAGGTCTCTTTCCGCTGCTCTCTCAAACGTGGTCAGAAACATCTCAGGGTCCTCATCTGCAGTCATCTTTGGCAATAAGTGTCTTACCCGAAAAGTCGTTATGTTACTGGCCTGACTCCCAGCCTCGGTCTGCTGTCTCTGAAGCTGTGTCACGATGGCCTCCCTTTGCTGCTGGTGTCTCTTTTCCAAGCCTGCAATGCTCTCTCGGTGAGCTGCAAGGCTCTCTTGGTAAACCTTTTGTTGAGCTGCCATGCTCTCTTGGTGAGCCTGTTGTTGAGCTGCGTGAGCCTGTTGTTGAGCTGCAAGGCTCTGCTGTTGATTTGCATTTGCTAAAGCCAGCTGTTTCAGTATCTCCTCCATTTTGGTTTTACTTTAACTGCCCGCGGCACTCCACCATGTGTAAGGGGTTAGCTCGGTAGCGGGGGTGTGTGACCCTCTGGATGGGTCCACTACACACGGAACTATACAGAAAGGCAGTCGAAGACGGTTGAAAATAAAGATTTTGGTTTATTCTTCGATCTTGTTGGAAACAAGTGCAAGCATCCAAACAGCATAAACGAAATCAAACATAAAATAAACCCTGGCCACTTGGGGCGTCTACCTTCCACACAGGAACCTATCTATGGAGTCTGGCACAGCCTATTGCTGGGCAGACACTGCTGGTCATACAGCAGAAAAACAATAGTCTTTTTGATTTTTATCACACAGAAAAATCAACAGCACCTCACCTCTTCAGAAGTATTTTTGTTCACTTCTGTCCTTCACTCAAAAAGCCTCAGGATGCAGCAATCAGTAGTAATCCTCTGGATTACTTATAGAGGCCTTAATTGCCTCATTCTGAACAGCTGAAGTTTTCCACGCCCTTAAATCTTTCTGGCTACTTCTGCAGCCGACACCTGATAATAATTGGTGTATTGTCTAAACAAGGCAGAAATGTCCCGTCTGTGACAACACCCACAGATTTACCTGACTTCCTGTCACAATATATATATATATATATATATATATATATATATATATATATATATATATATATAAACACACAGGTCCATAAATATTTGGACGCAAATCCAAATGTATTTTGAAGTGCAGACTTTCAGCTTTAATTCAAGGGGGTGAACATACATATCAAGTACAAATTTTAGGAACTGCAACCATTCTTGTACACAGTCCCCACCTTTTTAGGGGCTCAAATGTAATTGGACAAATTAATATAATCATAAATAAAATGTTCGTTTTTAATATTTTGTTGAGGATCTTTTACTGGCAATGACTGCCTGAAGTCTGGAACCCATGGACATTAGCAAAGACTGGGTTTCCTTCTTTTTGATGCTTTCCGAGGCTCTAACAGCAGCCGTCTTCAGTTGTTCTTTGTTTGTGGGTCTTTCTGCCTTTAGTTTTGCCTTCAGCAAGTGAAACGCATGCTCAATTGGGTTGAGATCAGGTGATTGACTTGGCCATTGCAAAATATTCCACTTCTTTTCCTTCAAAGGCTCCTGGGTTGTTTTTGCAGTGTGTTTTGGATCATTGTCCATCTGTACTGTGAAGCTCTGTCCAATCGACTTTGCTGCATTTGGCTGAATCTGGGCTGACAGTTTATCTCTAAACACTGCAGAATTAATTTGGCTGCTTCGGTCTTATGTCACATCCTCAATAAACACCAATGACCCAGTGCCACTGGAAGCCATGCATGCCCATGCCATCGCACTACCTCCACCATGTTTTGCAGATGACGTTGTGTGCTTTGGATCATGAGCTGTTCCAAGCCTTCTCCACACTTTTTTTTTTCTTCCTGTCATTCTGGTACAGATTAATCTTGGTTTTATCTGTCCAAAGAATGCTTTTCCAGAACTGGTCTGGCTTTTTTAAATATTTATTGCAAAGTATAATCCTGGCTTTTCTATTCTTCAGGCTTATCAATGATTTGCACCCTGTGGTGAACCCTCTGTATTTGCTCCATGAACTCTTCTCTTGATTGTAGACTTTGACAATGATACGCCCACAAACGGGCACTGACTGGCAATATGAGTAAATCAGTGCTGCCACCCCAGTGTCCATCAGTGCCACCACAGTGTCCATCAGTGCCACCCCACAGTGCCCATCCATGCCCAGTGCCCACCTATCAGTGCCCATCTGTGCCACCCATAATTATCCATCAGTGCCACCCATAAGTGCCGCCCATGAGTGCCTATCTGTGCCGCCTATGAGTGCCCAGTGCCGCCCATGAGTGCCCATCAGTGCCGCCTATGTGTGCCCATCAGTGCCACCTATGTGTGCCCATCAGTGCCGCCTATGTGTGCCCATCAGTGCCGCCTATGTGTGCCCATCAGTGCCGCCTATGAGTGCCCATCAGTGCCGCATACCAGCGCCACCAATCAGTGCCACCTCATCTGTGCCCGTCAGTACTACCTCATCGATGTCCATCAGTGTCATCTCATCGGTGCCCATCAGTGCCGCCATATCAGTGCCCGTAATTGAAAGAGAAAACGTACTTATTTACAAAAAAATTTACTGAAAAAAATAAAAACGTAATTTTTTTAGTTGTTGCGCAAAAAAAAATAAAAAATCGCAGAGGTGATCAAATACCACCAAAAGAAAGCTCTATTTGTGGGGAAAAAAGGACGCCAATTTTGTTTGGGTACAGTGTAGCATGACCGCGCAATTGCCATTCAAAGTGCGACAGTGCTGAAAGCTGAAAATTGGCTTGGGCGGGAAGGTGCGTAAGTGCCTGGTATGAAAGTGGTTAATCGATGAAGAAATAATGGAGTACCCACCCGCTTTTGATTTAATTGTCCAGTTAATTTTGGTCACTTGAAAAAGGGGGTGGCTATTAAGAGCCGTAATTCCTAAACCCTTCCTCCAATTCGTATGTTTATACACTCAAAATAAACCTGAGAGTGTGCACTTTCAGCCCATATCCATTATATAACTATAGCTTGAAAATGTTTTGGTAAATACCTGAAAAAAATAAAATTGTGCCTGTGTCCAAATATATATGGACCTAACTGTATATAGGTTAAAGTTACAGGAAAAGTGATTGATGGCATATATGTTCCTCCACGGATTCTTAGATTTTGCAATCTAAGATAATACCAGCAAAGACTTCAGGGTAAAAGATGGTTCTTTACCCTGTATTGGTAGAGTCCATTCCGGGGCTGGTTTTATTGGGAGTTTGAAAGAGATCTGGTTGCGACAGACTCCCAAGTCCATGGACCGCAGTTTTTTTTAAACTTCAAGTTTTATTCAAGTTTAAAGGATTACAGGAGACAACAAGTCAGTCTCAAAGGGTAACATATATGCACATTGAATAGTACAACGATTCAGTAAATATATAACAGAATGAGTACAGGTAGGTAAATTGTTGTGTTGTGATTTTGCGGTGGGTTTTACTGAAGACAGACTGAAGGATCAGGTTAAAGATAGCAGGCATCCACATATATGTAGGTAAAAGTCATCTGATGATATTACTGTGATCATATTGCAGAGGACTGTGGGATGCCAACAAGGTATGAAAGATCGAACTGAAGAAGCCGGGAACACTGGTCTTTGAGCCAGAGATCCCAGATTTGTTAGAATGTCTTAGTGGCCAGGTTAGCTTTGAAGAAAAGGTATTAAATTTTGAAGTGATTGTTTAGTAAGACGGATACATCTTGGATGGTCGGTGATTGTATGCATTTCCATCTTTTAGCTAATGCCAGACTTGCAGCAATGAGTATTGTATATGGGTAGCTATGGTTTGGAATTGTCTGGGCCATGTGGGAATTGATAATCCGAATAGAAGGTCTAGAGGTGAGAGTCTGGCTTTCATGGGAATGACAGATTTTAGAAAATTTTGCATTTGTGTCCAGAAGATTTTAAGGACTGGGCATTCCCACCAGATGTGTAATAGAGTCACAAGAAAAGGGATTAAACAAAGGGAGGGTGGGACTTTGTGTGAAGCATGTAACGGCAAAAGGGTAATAGGGTGAACATAAGGAGATTTATTGAATACAATTAGTAAAATATATACAGTAAATATACCACTGCTGACTGTCCCTGTAACCTCCTCCAGTTCCCCCATCCGTGCTGCTCTCCCCCTCCTTGCTGCTGCTGTCCTCCTCCGATCTGCTGCTGTCCCCCTCCGCGCTCCGTGTCACCCTCCATTCTGCTGCTCTCCCCCTCTGTGATCTGTGTCCCCCCTCTGTTCTGCTGCTCTCCCCCTCTGCGCTCCGTGCTGCTGCTCTCCCCCTTTGTGCTCGGTATCCCCCTCCGTTCTTATGCTCTCCCCCTCCGCGCTCCATGTCCCCCTCCGTTCTTCTGCTGTCCCCCTCCGCGCTCCATGTCCCCCTCCATTCTTATGCTGTCCCCCTCTACGCTCCGTGTCCCCCTCTGTGCTGCTGTCCCCCTCCATATCCTTTCTTGCCCCCTCTGTCCTCGATCTGTCAGGATGGAGAGCAGAGGTAGGAATGAACAGAGTCAGTGCTGCTGAGGCTGCTGAGAAAGGCGACTCGGGAATCTGTGTCCTTAGTCCCTTTCTCTGTCTCAAAGGGGAGATGTCAGAGGTCTGTTATGACCCCTGATATCTCACCAAAGCCCACCAACAGGGCTAAAAAAAAAAAATTGCAATAAATAATAAAAAATAGTTGATTGTACAAATTAATAAAAATTCTAATAAAAACACACTGACCGCATCCACCCCCCCCCCCCCCCTAAAAAAAGAAAGCATTGTTAAAAAAAAAAACATAACAAAAAATTGTAAAAAATAAAAAATATAAAAAAAAATACTGACAAATGTGCCACTGTCACATGACATAAAAAAATATTGGTAATCTGTATCAAAGAGTACTTGAAAAAAAGTGTCGGTACTTGGTCTAAAAAGAGTGGTATCGGGACAACCCTAATAGTAACAATATCAATGGTACATGATGACATACAAATATTACATGATGAACATTGTAGTATGAGCATACAGATAATAATGATAGCAATAATAATTGGATAACATAATAATGACAAGTTACATGATAACATCTCATGATCTAGCCACAATAAGTGTCCTAGTTCACCACCATGGGAATTGGGTAAAATCATAATATAGGGTATTGCCTGCAGGGCCTATGGCCTTCGTGAGCCTGTGAGAAGCAATTATTGAATAACATGGGAATTTGGGGTAAAATTGATAGAGACACGGCATCCGGTAGCTCTACGCGTTTCATGTCTAAATTCACAATCATCAGGAGCAAGCACCTGAGTATCTGAAATGAAGCTGGTATAAGCAAAAGCATAAAGTATGGGGAAACTGATGGGGGTGAGATATAAAGTGGGGACCCCCAAGCCAGTGGTAGCTTACTTACTGCGGTAGTTGGATCTATGGTCTGGCAAAGGGCCTCTGTGAGCCATCTGGAGACATCCCCAGTCGGTAGCCACGGCGGTCCGCTCCGCGGAGACGGAATGGGCGACCACCTGGGCAGGCAGAGAACCAGGAGCACAACTGCAGGAGGGAGAGAGTGTTAAGCCAAGGGAGTGACGGAGAGGGGTATAAGGGGGGGGGGTGAAGGAGGGGGTGGTAGGTGAGGAGGACAAAGACCCAACCAAGTAAGAGGAGTGAATTTGGGCAACCAAGGTGTCAATAGTGGTGAGGTGCAAAAGGATGAGGGGCCCAGAATCGCACCAGGGTGTGTGAGGAGAGAGTGAACCAAGGTACTGGGATGGTCAGGATGACGACCCAGTAAAAGACCAAGTTTGGTGAGGGTAGAAGGCGGGGGCGGTAGTACCTTGTGGAGATATGGAACCCATGTTGAAAAGGGACATGATGTCCAATGTGCAGACAGCCCGAGGCACCCTGCCAACCTGGGGGAAGCCCCTAAGTACGCCACCGCGGAGAGGACCAACGACGTCATGCTGTGAGGCGAGGGGAGGAGCACTGTGAATTGGACAACCAGTCTCCAATCCGCAGGCGCACTAAGACCTCCCAACGCTCACAAGTGTGGAAACCAACAAGCACGCAACGGCGCCAGAGGGGGGGCATCTGAAGAGATGGGGGAGGTGGGAGGAGGCCCGCAAGGTGCATCACAGCTCCCAAAGATGGGGAGAAACAAACAGACAGCAAGGAGACCCGAGCAACACATCACAAGTGATGACAGCAACCCATTAATTTAAGTTGGATTAAAACCAATAAAGGAGGTAGGAGAGTAATAATGTAGAGGAGATGGGAGAAGTCACCTTTCAGGCAGAATGAGATCTCCCAATGCAACGTATGTACACACTGGTGCCGGGTGCAGGAGCACACTTGGCACCCTGCTGCAGCTCTGCTTTCTGTATGTATCTTCAGCTGGGAGACTTTAACGCCGGGGCTGCCTTGCCACCGAACCTTACATGTTCCCCCCCTTCCAGTTAATTATTATTCCGCTCAGAGCTTCTGGCCCTTCCGCATCCCGTAGTCCCGGCTGTGCTGCCTGTCACCATGCTTCGCTGTGCTGGATAAATGTGCAATTTTCTGGGGGGGGGGGGAATCGCCCATGGGTGTAGGAGTTCCCCCAGTTTGCATCAGAGTTTCCCGGCTTTGTGTGTATGTGTGTACATATATACACACTGGCCCGGATTCACAAAGCACTTACGCTGACGTATAACAAGATACGCCAACGTAAGTATAAATGTGCGTTGTCGTATCTGTGCGCCTGATCCACAAACAGAGATGCACCTAAAAATAGGCTTCACCCTGCCGACGTAACTTGCTTACGCCGGCGTAAGATGGGCGCACATTTAGGCTGGGCGCATATTGCCGCTCCCATTGATCAGTCATTCAAATATGCAAATGAGGGAAATACGGCGATTCACGAATGTTCGTGTGCCCGACACAGTGCGCGTAAGTTATACATCCGGTGTAAAGTTATGCCCCATAAAGGAGGTGTTACCCAGCACCAGGCATGCAAAGCTCTGCACCAGGGAACACAAGCCGGCGTATTTTACGTTGGACGTGGGTCTGGCTGGGCGTAGGTTACATTAACGGCGTATCCAGTGATCCGGATCAGCATAGGCAGTTGTTCCGACGTGGTTGTGAGCATGCGCACGGGGATGCGTCCACGGCGCATGCGCAGTTCGTTTTATGTACTTGTCTGGCGCTCGGCCCATCATTTGCATGGGGTCACGCTTCATTTGCATGGGTCACGCCCACTTCCACTTACGCCGGCCTGCGCCTTTGAAACCCACGCCACGCTGGTGCAACGTAGGGAGCACTGGCTTTATGAATTCCATGCTTGCCTCTCTGCGCTGCGTTGGCCTAGCATACAGGGGATACGCTACGGCGGCGTAATGTGTGCTTGCTGTTTGTGAATCCGGGCCACTGTATCCAGTTTAGCTAGATCTCACTGCAAACTGTTCCTGGTGTACTGTTTCTAATATACTTCAGGCAGGCAGTTGATTCAGTTAGCTGCAGTGTATTTAGTGTAATATATATATATACATCCTGGCTCTGTGTGTGTGTGTATGTGTGTGCGTATATAATGTCCTGTGTAGCTAGATCTGACTGCGGGCCATTCCTGGTGTACGTATTCAAATACACTTTCAGGCAGGCCGGTCGGCCAGGCAGGTGATTCAGTGATCTGCAGTGCATAAAATATATATATATATATATATATTGTGACAGGAAGTCAGGTAAATCTGTGGGTGTTGTCACAGACGGAACATACATTTCTGCCTTCTTTAGACAATACACCAATCATTATTGGGCGTCGGCTGCAGAAATAGCCAGGAAGGCTAAGGGCCGTTGGAAGACTCCAGCTGTTCAGAGTGAGGCAATTAAAGGCCTCTATAAGAAGTCCAAAGGATTACCACTAATTGGCTGCGACATCCTGAGTCTGTGTGAGTAGGAGAGCAGTGCCAGAAGGCCCTGTGTGAAGGTGAGAAGAGGATTTATTTAGCTGTGTGATAAAAATCAAAAGACTATTGTTTTGTGCTGTATGACCAGCACTGTCTACCCAGCAGTAGGCTGTGTTAGACTTCATAGATAGGTTCCTGTGTGGAAGGTAGACGCCCAGAGTGGCTAGGATTTATTTTATGTTTTATTTTGTTTATGCTGTTTGGATGCTTGCAATTGTTTTCCAGCAAGATGGAAAAATAAACCAGAAACGTTGTTTTCAACCGTCTTTGACTGCCAGTCTGTATAAATTCAGTGTGTGGTGAACCCAACCAAGGGGTCACACACCCCACTACCGAGCTAACCCCTCACAATATATATACGGTCTCCTACATATATATATATATATATATATATATATATATATATATATATATATATATATCCACTGCATTCTACTGTAGCCAAGCCTATACCTGACTGCAGGCCATTTCTGGTGTACATATTTAAATACACTTTCAGACAGGCAGGCCAGGAAAGTCTGTGGGCCTTTCCGCCGGTCATATAATGCCAGTGCTCGGCTGGCTGACTTCCAAAAGGAATGCAACCTGCCCAAGAACCGCCTCATCTGTGACGTGCCCAGCAGGTGAAACTCAACGTTGGCAATGCTGCAGAAGCTGCACACGCAGCAGAGGGCCATCAATGAGTACCTGTGTGAGTATGGCACCATGGCAGGGTCAGGGGAGCTTGGCTTTTTTTCACCACGCCAGTAGCTCATGATCAAGGATGCATGCACTGTCCTGTCACCATTTGAGGAGGCCAGTGATACTGTCCCTCTTGTCTTCCTGTTGGAGCAAACGCTGCATGGAATAATGGACAGGGCACTTGAGGCAGAACAGAGGGAGGAGGACTTCCTTACATCTCAAGGCCCCCTTTATCCAGACAGTATTCCTGCGGGCCCGTAGGTCTCACAGGAAGAGGAGGAGGATTGTGTCAGCATGGAGGTGGAGCCTATCACTCAGCATCAGCAGCAGTCTTCATGGGATCGTTTTCAGTCCCCAGAAACCCATGGACTTTACGTGGCTGGGAGGAGGTGGCTGCAGATCATGTCGTCCCTAGTGACCCAGAGGACTCCGGACCAAATGCCTCAGCAAACCTATGCTGCATGGTCTCCCTGATCCTGCAAAGCCTGCAAAAGAACAATCGGATTTGTGGTATCAAGGAGAGGGATCATTACTGGCTGGCAACCCTTCTTGATCCACGTTACAAGGGTAAGGTTGCAGACCTTATCTTGCCGTCGCAGAGGGAGCAGAGGATGAAACATCTTCGGGAGGCATTGCAGAAATGTTTGTGCAATGCGTTTCCAGAGCCTGGGAGGTTACAATTTCCTGGTTCTGGACAACGTGTTACTGAGGCTTCGGTCAGTCACAGTAGGAGTGGTGGAGAAGGTGGCCGTCTGACCGATGCGTTCAGACAATTTTTTAGTCCGCAGTCCCATGGTCTGATCGGTTCCAGCAACCATAACCAGCGTCTGATTTACATGGTACAGGAATACAAGATCAGACTTGGAGACCTTTTCAACCGAAAATCCTCTGGGTTACTGGGTCTTGAGGATGTATCACTGGCCAGAGCTTGCACAGTATACAATTGAGCTACTAGCCTGTCCTGCATCCAGCGTTCTTTTGGAACGCACATTCAGTGCTGCTGGAGGCTTTGTAACCGATCAGAGTGCGCCTGTCCACAGACTTGGTTGATCGGCTCACCTTCAAAAATGTTATCAGTCTTGGATCAACAGCTACCAAGCACATGATGCTGATGTAACCGATTAATTTATCTATGAATGTGAGATCCCTTGAAGACTGCTGATGCTGAGTGAATATCCTGTTATGCTGAGTGACTATCCTATTCCTCCTCAATGTTCATGTTGATAGCTTCTAAGAACATTTTTGTTTCAGGGCACCAGCACCAGTGCCTAAGGCCCAATTTGTTTGCCCCTGTTTCACAGGGGCATGTACCTACAATTTTTGCTGTAATGTTTCGCAGCAGGGCCCATTCCTGCGCTCAACAAGAGAATCTGTGAGGCTTTACAGTGTTGTGTCACCACCACCGCCTAAGGCCCAATTTGTCTGCCCCTGTTTAACGGGCACGTAATTACATTTTTTTATCTAAAATTTCACAGCAGGGCTCGTTCCTGTGCTCAACAAGAGAATCTGTGAGGGGTTACAGTGTTGTGGCACCACCACTGCCTTAAACACAATTTTTCTGCCCCTATTTAACAGGGTCGTGTAATTACAGTTTTTGATAAGGGCTTACAGTGTTGTGGCACCACCACCACCACCAAAGGCCCAATTTGTCTGCCCCTGTTCAACAGGGGCATGTAATTACAATTCTTGATATAATATTTCACAGCAGGGCCCGTTCCAACGCCCACCAAGAGTAACTGTGATAGCTTACAGTGTTCTGGTACCACCAACACCTATCCTTGTTTCCCTAATAACCCCAAATCTTCAGAATCCAATTGTCATTGGGGCAGAAAGTGAGGTGAAATCTTCTGAATGGGCACAGACAGCAAAACAAATGTTACAGGGGTGATAACTCTTCCCTATGTTATACAAAAAGCTTTAAAATATTTTTTTTGGCTGGAGCTACACTTACAAAATGTACCTGTTACAAATTACAAACAGTTTCAACTTAAGAACAAACCTACAGTCCCTGTCTTTCTTTTTTTTTTTTCCATAAAGAATTTTATTGAATTTTTTTTTCATATGACATACATTGGATCGGCTCCATGAGCCCAAACAAAAAAAAGTCGTACAGGTAGATTTCAGCAAAACATAGATGCAATATAACTGAACAAGTTTGCACAATAACTAGGTTCCTGGGTGCAATGATTTGTTTGGGTGGGCATATCTTAGAAGGGTTGAGACAGAGAGAAAGAAAGAGGAAGAGAAGGGGAGAGGGAGATAGAAGGAGGGAGGAGAGAGCAGGGAGGGAGAGAGAGAGAAAGAAAGAAAGAGAAAAAAAAAAAAAGAAAAAGAAAGGGGGGGACGTTAAGGAGAGGAGAGTGGTAGGTGGAGAGGGAGGGAGGGGATGCTTGGGTAGGGAGGAAATGAGGGGGGATGAGGCTTAATGAGGAGAGGGGGTACAAAAGTCACCAACTACCCTCTCCAGCATCCAGTGGTCAGAATGCTACTGTGCGTCAGGCCAGTAGTGTGAGGTTGAATCTGCGTCCAGGTTCAAGGGCAGTAATACCACAAAGTGATACTAATCTGCAGTATTAAGGAGATCTTTGTATGTCCCTGTCTTTCTTGGGACCGCCTGTATACTGCTGTTCAGAGTATATAGGGCCTGGGGGCCCCACACCTTTTCTTTTTTAAATTTAGGTGCAGGGTTGCCCTTAATATCCATATAAGACTCAAAGGGCCTGGTAATGGGCTGGGCTGGCCATGCCGTTTTTCTCAATTTTCATCCATTTTGCTGGGACCCGACATTACATTACAGCCGCAAGCAGTTTTAAATTACCTTTATTCCTTTAGAAATGTCATTTTGTGCAGGGACTGTTCTAAACACTGGAAACACGCGCCACTTTACAGGCATACTATAGACACCCCCCAGGTACAATATTTAAAGGAATAGTTCACTTTAAATTTTTCAATTTAAGCATCATTAAAATCAGTGCTCCTGGAAAAAACTGACATTTTTAAAAAACAATTTTACATTGATACATGTTCCCTGGGGCAGGACCCGGGTCCCAAACTCTTTTTAGGACAATAACTTGCATATTAACCTTTAAAATTCACACTTTTTATTCCTCACGTTAAAGTCCCATAGACTTTAACAGTGTTCAAATGTTCGTACGAACTTTCGGTCCCTTTGTATGTTCTGGATGCGAACCGGGGGGGGGGGGGGTTTTCGGCTCATCACTAGCGTCAAGTAATCTCAGAGGAAATAAGGAGTATGTTGAAGCTTGATGCAATAGAAGAATCCCATAGTGAGTGGTGTAGTCCAATCAACCTTATCCCCAAGCCAGATGGAAGCATTTGATTTTGTAATGACTTTGAAAGCTGAATGAGGTGTCAAAATTTGATGCTTATCCAATGCCCAGGGTAGATGAGCTAATTGAGCGTTTAGGACATGCTCGATATATCACCAACCTGGACCTTACTGTTGTGTTTTTTAAGGTCATATTTACCCACACAGTAATTTATTTTGAATTCTTTTATAACGAAGATATTTTTAAATACAAGACAATCTATATGACATAGTCTATAACCACTTAAGCCCCCGGACCAATATGCAGCCTAAAGACCCAAGGGGTTTTTACAGTTCGGGACTGCATCGCTTTAACAGACAATTGCGCGGTCGTGTGACGTGGCTCCCAAACAAAATTGGCGTCCTTTTTTCCCCACAAATAGAGCTTTCTTTTGGTGGTATTTGATGACCTCTACGGTTTTTACTTTTTGCGCTATAAACAAAAATAAAGCGACAATTTTGAAAAAAATGCAATATATTTTACTTTTTGCTATAATAAATATCCCCCAAAAACATATATAAAAAAAAAAATTCCTCAGTTTAGGCCGATACGTATTCTTCTACCTATTTTTGGTAAAAAAAATCACAATAATCGTTTATCGGTTGGTTTGCGCAAAATTTATAGCGTTTACAAAATAGGGGATAGTTTTATTGCATTTTTATTTTTATTTTATTTTTTACTACTAATGGCGGCGATCAGCGATTTTTTTCGTGACTGCGACATTATGGCGGACACTTCGGACAATTTTGACACATTTTTGGGACCATTGTCATTTTCACAGCAAAAAATGCATTTAAATTGCATTCTTTGTGAAAATGACAGTTGCAGTTTGGGAGTTAAACACAGGGGGCGCTGTAACATTTAGTGTTCACTTAGTGTGTGTTTACTACTGTAGGGTGGTGTGGCTGTAGGACTGACATCATCGATCGAGTCTCCTCTATAAAAGGGATCACTCGATCGATGTGCCGCCATAGTGAAGCACGGGGAAGCCGTGTTTACACACGGCTCTCCCCGTTCTTCAGCTCCGGGGAGCGATCGCGACAGAGCGGCTATAAACAAATAGCCACGCCGTCGTCCCAGATCGCTCCCCGAGGCTTACCGACCGCCGCATGTAGCGGGGGGGTCCCGATCGGACCCCCCACCCACGTCAAGCAGAGCACGTACAGGTACGTTGATGTGCCTGTCCGTGCCATTCTGCTGACGTATATCTACATGAGGAGGTCGGCAAGTGGATAATATGAAACTTATTCACGGAGACGTATGATCATACAAAATAGCTAATTTATTGGTAGACAAAATATGAATATTTACATGAAATTAAAATACCAATTGCGTTACATGAACGACTTGAAAGTCAATAAAATACCCCCAAAATGGGCATGCAATACCTTTGATCTATGTGTCATGGTAAGTTCTCAAAATAACTTTATATAAATGACAATGAAACAAAAGCGTCTATTTCACATGTCCAACCGTTACTATACTGCAGGTAAGTAAGTGGTTAACAATGTGAAATATATTGGACGTTTGTTTTGTCAGTAAAATTGGAACTATGTAAAAATTAAATATAATAACAATTGTACTCTTTAAGGAAAAATAACTAGTTATTGATTATAAGAACAAACCATGACTACACGATATTCAATACTTCAATATTTCAACATTTCTAGGGAACAATAATAGATTTCAGATAAAATCAAAATGGCATAATTATCGATTTTAAAATGACTATTTCCTACTGGCAAGTGACCAGAGCTAAAATGGTTGCAGTCTTCATGCATCATCCTAGCGTGCCCCTCCCCATCGGAGTTCGTCCTCCCTGCATTATACTTCAGTCATTGCTCCTGCTCTCATTGAGTGCTCCTACTGATGGGCTATTCCTTGGGGTCATCTTTCATTGATCCATTGATCCCTCCTCTAATCTTCTCCCCTTATTATATATCGATCAGAACAATAGGACTATAAAAATTATACCAAGTTCTGCCTATTCAATACGTGTCCTCCATTCATAGGTTGGTGGCACATATGGGAGTTCCTGTCAAGACGTGTCTGGGTTCTACTGGCTGACAGCTTAATGTTTAACTTGTTCCCTGGGCTTTGAGAACCTCAAGTAATATCACTTCCAACCACTAGGTGTCTCACCTTTATTGTGAGATAATCTATTCGTTAATATTTATATTTTTGGGGAAACTATCGATATATATGTATACATATATATATATATCTGTATATACCTATACACATACACATTCTGGCAACTCTACATTTCATAAAAGACAATTAGTATACTTTTGCATCCCACATAACATGCTTATTTATATTCCTGTATAACCGTATATTTCCCAAAAACATTCTTTCCAATCATGCATAGGTTTATATCTCAATCAATGCAAAATAATTATTAATGTGGATACATGAATCATTTTGATATGTGTTTGATGAATATGGGTTACAGGTTAATTCACATTTTTATAAACACAATGTGATATCTTTCATAATGTTGATTAGCTTCTTTAAAGCACTTCTATTTATAAAAAAAACATTTCTCATATAATTCTTTCTTCTAACAAAATGTCTACTAATAACATTTAGATATCTTAACATATTTCTGACTTGAATAATTTCACGTATCTTCCATTATGTGTTTGTATGGGCTTTAGCCGGCATCCAAGGATGTCTTAGAATGACACAGCTTGTTTAAACAGTTCCTCACTTTAACACAATGGTTCTTCTCAGGGACTCTTGTTGGCCCACAAGCCATTGTTTTTAGGCCAGCTAAAGTCAACATAATTCATGAAAACTACCCCACAATGGGTATATCTACTCATTTGAAGCCAGTTCAAACATCTTGTTTGGTGAGAAAGCTATTTCATTGTTCTGTGACGAGAGTTACCATTGTTCAGATCTCTCTGCTTGAGAACAGGGGTTGTAAAAATTAGCAGATGGCTAATGTATTGGGAACTTGGTCAAACATGAGCCAATGTTGTTTTCTCTCCAATGACTGAAAGACTTCCATATACAATCCTTCACCTCAAATTTGAGGCCTAATGGACTTTTCATATTCTTGTCGGTAAATATTAAAATATATTATTATTATCTGCGACATAATGCACAACATTACGAAGGGGTATTGGCAAAAGAAAAAGAAGACAGCCTTTTCCACTCCTGAAGGGAACTGGCAGTATAAGAGGATGCCATTTGGCCTACATGGGGCCCCTGCCACTGTTCAGTGGATAATGGATTGCATTCTTAAACCCCACCAAGCCTATACATCTGCATATTTAGATGACTTGATCATTTTTAGTGCAGACTGGGAGAGCCACTTGCCTAAAGTGCAGGCTATTAACGCCGTCCGTTGTGAGGGTCTGACAGCCAATCCTAAGAAGTGTGCTGTGGGATTAGAGGAGTCCCAGTATTTAGGGTACATTATTGGCGGGGGTAGTAAAACCCAGAGTCACAAAAGCCCAGACAATCCAAAGTTGACCAAGACCCCTTAACAAAAAACAGGTCTACTCTTTTTTGGGGTTAGTAGGCTACTACAGAAGGTTTGTCCCCAATTTTGCAATGTTGGCCGCTCCCCTTTCAGATCTTACCAAGGGGGAGGCCCTCAGGGGTAACTTGGTCCCCAGAAGCTGAGAAAGCTTTCCAGAACCTAAAGACAGCCCTGTGTAATAGCCCTGCCTTAATCACCCCAGATTTCACACAGGAATTTGTAGTGCAGACAGATGCTTCAGAAGTGGGATTAGGTGCAGTGTTGTCTCGAGTGGTGAATGGGGAGGAACACCCCATAGCATTTTTAGGCAGAAAATTTACCCCTGCTGAAAAAAGGTACGCCATTGTAGAACGGGAATGTCTAGCCACCAAATGGGCTCTTGAAAGTTAAAAATATTATCTGTTGGGAGACAGTTTAGGCTCCTAACTGACCATGCCCCTCTAAAATGGATGGCCCAAAATAAAGAGAAAAATGCAAGAGTTACCAGATGGTTCTTGGCTCTACAGAATTAAAAATTTTAAGTAGAACATAGACCAGGTAGCCAACAAACTAATGCGGATGCTCTCTCCAGAGTTTACAGGCTGTTTTCCCAAGGTGCTCAACCCCCCCCCCCCCATTTTGAGCAGGGGGGATATGTAGCAGGGTGCCTGTTTTAGGTTAAAGTTACAGGAAAAGTGATAAACTGAATATATGTTCCTCCACGTATTCTTAGATTTCGCAATCTAAGATAATACCAGCAAAGACTTTAGGGTAAAGAAGGATAGTTCTTTACCCTGCATTGGTAAAGTCTATTCCGGGGGTGATTTTATTGGGAGTCTGATAGAGATCTGGGTGAGACAGACTCCCAAGTCCGTGGACCGCAGTTTAATGTTTTCTTTTCAGGTCTTGAGTAAGGCAGCTGGTCCTAGCTCTCAGAGAGAGTATGGCCCGGATTCACAAAGCACTTACGCCAACGTATCTACAGATGCGCCGCATAAGTGTAAATATGCGCCGTCGTATCTATGTGTCGGATTTTGAAACCAAGATACGCCTGAAAATAGGCTTCATCCGACCGACGTAACTTTCCTATGCCGGCGTATCGTGGGCGCATATTTACGCTGGACGTAGGTGGCGCTCCCATTTATTTCCTATTCACATATGCTAATGAGGGAGATACATCGATTCACGAACGTACTTACGCCCGGCGCATAATATACACAGTTTACGTAAGTCGTACGCCCGGCGTAAAGTTATTCCCCATATATGAGGCGCAACTCATGCAAACGTATGGACCAGGGAACACAGCCGTCGTATCTTATGTTGTTTACGTTGTGCGTGAATAGGGCTGGGCGAAGGTTACGTTCACGTCGTAGGCAGTGATCCGTCGTATCTTAGGGAGTAGTTCCGACGTGATTCTGAGCATGCGCACTGGGATATGTTCGTTTTAAGTAACATGGCACTCTGCCCATCATTTGCATGGGGTCACGCCTCATTAGCATGGCTCACGCCCACTTCCACCTACGACGGCTTACGCCGAGGGAACCCAGCGCAGTTTGGGAGGCAAGTGCTTTGTGAATTCGGTGCTTGCCTCTCTGCGCGGGGTCGGTGTAGCATAGCGTATATTAGATACGCTATGCTGGCATTAATATGTGCCGATGTTTGTGAATCCGGGCCTATGTGTCTTTATGTGAGGAGGCTACTAGGAGCATGTCTGCTTATCCCTGACTTTGAATACAAGTATTTGTGTTTGTAAGGACTACGGACACAGTAAGGCTCGGTAGAGCAGAAGTTTATTTTTGTTTGATGGCAAGAGGCCTTTTTTCCCTCGGTTTGGAAATATCCTGTACATTTAAACATGGTGTTTTCCTAAAGTAACTGAGTTTGTCACTGCATTGAGTCTGATCCCATAATATATATATATATATATATATATATAAATAATAAATAAATATACACACAGTAAAACCTTGGATTGCGAGCATAATTTGTTCCGGAAACATGTTTGTAATTGCAAATTTTCCCATAAGAAATAAAGGAAACTCAAATGATTCGTTCCATGACCATTTATTCATAATTCCTTCAGTTTATAGTCCATATAAAAAGATTATAGCAATGTGATAGGTTGTATAACCATAAAATGTCCATCCACAAATGGAAGCCTCCACAGGGGGATTAGAAGCAAAATCCATCAGGAGCTACAGAGTATAAAAGAGAAGAGAGGCGTCTCTAAATGTAGCAATATGGTTACATTTAACCACTTAAGGACCGCCTGCACATTTACGTCGGCAGAATGGCACGGCTGGGCACAGGCACGTACCTGTACGTCCCCTTTAAGTGCCCAGCCGTGGGTCGCACGTGCCCTTGACCCGAAGCTCCGTAACCGCGCACCCGATCGCCGACAGTGTCTCGCGATCGGTCATAGAAGCTGAAGAATGGGGAGAGGTGTGTGTAAACACACCTTCCGCGTTCTTCACAGTGGCACTGATCGTCTGTTCCCTGATATAGGGAAAGGCAATCAGTGACGTCACATGTCCAGCCCCGCCCCCTACAGTTAGAAACACATATGAGGTCACACAACCCCTACAGCGCCCCCTAGTGGTTAACTCCTAAACTGCAATTGTCATTTTCACAGTAAACAATGCATTTTTATAACACTTTTTGCTGTGAAAATGACAATGGTCCCAAAAATGTGTCAAAATTGTCCGATGTGTCTGCCATAATGCCGTAGTCATGAAAAAAATCACTGATCGCCACCATTAGTAGTAAAAAAATATTAATAAAAATGCCATAAAAACTATCCCCTATTTTGTAAACGCTATAAATTTTGCGCAAACCAAATCGTTAAATGCTTATTGCGTTTTTTTTTGTTTTTTTTTTACCAACAATAGGTAGAATACATATCGGCCTAAACTGAGAAAAAAAATTATATATTTTTTGGGGGTATTTATTATAGCAAAAAGTAAAAAATATATTTTTTTTTTTCAAAATTGTCGCTCTATTTTTGTTTATAGCGCAAAAAATAAAAACCGCAGAGGTGATCAAATACCACCAAAATAAAGCTCTATTTGTGGGAAAAAAAGGGACGCCAATTTTGTTTGGGAGCCACATCGCACGACCGCGCAATTGTCAGTTAAAGCAACGCAGTGCCAAATCGCAAAAACTGGCCAGGTCCTTTACCTGCATAATGGTCCGGGTCTTAAGTGGTTAATGAAGTTTCAACATGTACCAAATCACATGGTTGATGATTAAAACAAGTGCATCTAAGTATGCAGGCATCCGGGGTAAAGCTGTCTGCAATCCTGACCGGGAAGACTACACTGCAGTAGAGCAATCTGAGAGCGAGGCTTAAACCGCTCGTGGAGCGCAGTGTGGAAGGGACAATGTCAATGGCGGTGCGGGGGATGGTCTATGTAGATATCTTTACCCAGATTCCTGCATACTTAGATGTGCCTGTTTTAATAATCAACCATGTGAGTTATTAAAATGTTGTACATTCATTAAATGTAACCATATTGTGCCTCTCTACTCTTTAGCTACTTGTATATCAAGACATCACTTGTATATCAAGTCAAAATTAATTGAAAAATGTTGCTTTTCTTGCAAAACGCTCTCAAACCAAGTTACTCTCAAATCAAGGTTTAAGTGTGTGCATGTGTGTATATATATTGTGAGGGGGTTAGCCCGTCAGCGGGTGTGTGTGACCCCCTGGACGGGTTCAGCACACAAAAACAATTGGGCACAGCAGACGATGGTAGGAGGAAAACAAAAAGGTGCAGATTTTATTTGAACTATATACAAAACAAATGTGACAGAAACAAAAAAAATACAAAAATAAATCCTGGTCACTTGACCGCTTACTAAACCCATCGGTGTCTATAACTAACACCTGGGTACAGCCTAGTGCTGCCCCAGTCCCTAACTCCCTGCTGGTTAGAGTTTTGGTAATAGAAGCCACACAGGCTTTGTCTCACCGCACAAAGATCACTCCCCAGACTATTCACACAGGTCTGGTTCCAGGTTGAAGCATATCTGTTAGCATGCTGGGAGTTTTTGTAGAGGACCTAACGAGCCCACCTGATACAGCTGGGCTCATCAAGTCCTCCCAGCAGGACTCCCAGCACTCCCCCTAGAGGTACAAACTGGCATAAAGCCTGAACCTAGGAGAAATTTATACAGCATCTTGGATGCAACCAGGGGATTTAACCTGCCTACTGTCACATACCCCCCTCTTGTTTCAACCTTGGGGTTGGAACACCAGCATTCAAGCATGCATGCACCCGAGACAATGCATCCACATTCCCCATTTGGATGCCAGGGCGATGTTTTACAGTGAAGTAAAATTCTTGTAAAGCCAGAAACCATCTGTTTACTCTTCTGTTTGTTTCCTTGTTTTGGGCCATCCACTTTAAGGGAGCGCGGTCCGTAACTAGGTCAAAGTGCCGACCCAGCAGGTAGTATCTAAGGGAATCTAGAGCCCATTTCACCGCTAAACACTCCTCCTCAATGGTGGCATAATTTACCTCATGTTCTTCCCCATTCCAGACCTGGGACAATACTGCTCCCAACCCCACGTCCGACGCATCCGTTTGTACCACAAAGTCCTTGGAGAAATCTGGTCAGTACAAGACCGGCTGGCTACATAAGGCTTTTTTTAAGGCCTGGAAGGCTGCTTCTGCGTCTGGGGTCCACTTAACCATGACCGAGTCTTTCCCCTTGGTCAGGTTGGTTAATGGCACTGCTTGAGAGGCAAAGTGGGGAATAAATCGCCGATAATAACCAACGATTCCCAGAAAGGCTTGTACCTGCTTCTTGCTGTTGGGACATGGCCAATTCTGTATGGCCTCGACTTTATTGACTTGGGGTTTTATCACTCCCCTCCCAATGGTGTACCCAAGATATTTGGCCTCTTCCTGTCCAATGGTACACTTCTTTGGGTTGGCCGTAAACCCAGCTTCCCGGATAGAGTCTAGGACTGCTTGCACTTTTGGCAGATGTGAGGCCCAATCTTGGCTATTGATAGCTACATCATCCAGGTAAGCGGCAGCATACTTCTGATGAGGCCTCAGAATCTGGTCCATTTTCCGCTGAAAGGTTGCTGGGGCATCCTGTAACCCAAATGCCATTCTTTTATACTGGAATGCCCCGTCTGGGGTTACAAACGCGGTTTTCTCCTTGGCCGATTTAGCCAGGGGAAATTGCCAATACCCTTTTGTGAGATCGAGAGTTGTCATGTTCCCAGCCGGTCGATTAACTCATCGATACATGGCATGGGGTAGGTGTCAAATTTTGTAACTTTGTTCAGTTGTCGAAAATCGTTACAAAAACGCCAGCTCCCATCCGGTTTAAGCACTAAGACTATAGGACTGGACCAATCACTTTGGGATTCCTCTAAAACCCCCAACTTAAGCATTTTCTGTACTTCCTACCATATTGCCTCCCGTCGGGCCTCTGGGATGCGATAAGGTTTTAGCTTCACCCTTTCACCGGGCAGGGTAATAATATCATGCTCTACCCCAGACGTTTGTCCCGGCAGCTCAGAGAAAACCTCTTTGTTGCGAAGCACAAACTCCTTAACCTCCTGTTGTTGGGGCTTTGACAAGGTGACTGCTATTCCAACCTCAGGAATCACGCAATCAGACTGAGCTGGTGACAAAGTTTCTGCGACTTGGGATTCCCTATACCTCCAGGCTTTCAACAGATTGATGTGAAAGATCTGTTCGGGCTTTCGCCTTCCTGGTTGTCTGACCTTATAATTCACTTCGCTCACTTTTTTTACAATATCTCGTAGGGGCCTTGCCATTTGGCGAGGAACTTGCTTTCAACTGTAGGGATAAGTACCAATACCCTATCCCCCGGGGGAGAAGGTACGGGTCTTGGCCCCACGGTTATACACTCTCTGTGTGCCAACTGTGCTTGGGCCAAATGTTCCCTTACAATTGGCATTACCTGTGCAATTCTATCTTGCATCAGGGCGACATGCTCAATCACAATCCTGTGATTGATAAAGGGGTATATATACAAGTAATCCATAAGTGATATTTCTTTCAATCTCCTTATTTTCCACTAGAGGGAGCATTAACACTTGCCAGCAATGCATTGAGTGGTATAGGTCATATACCTAATTTTAACTTGCCTTCAGTTCCGTAGTTGCCCGCTTGAGGGAGCTCTAATACCTCTGATTTATTTAGCTTTCTCCCATTAGTACGAACAATATGTTTTTTGTCCATTAGAGGGATTCACTTTGCGATTAGATAGTATACTATTATTTAATATCGTGATTTTATTATTGTTATTTATTTTTATGGATGCCATAGGATTTGGGATCGTTTTTTGCTTATTAAACTGATGTATTGATTACTCATTCGGATGGGCCGAGAAGCGCGCCTCCGCAACCCTATTTAAGTCACCGCTCACCCACGGCACTTCCATACCTATGATTAAGTAGCGTTGTCCAGCTACGCAACGCATCAGGTGAAGGAGATGTGCCGTTGGTGACGTCATCTCCGCTCTCGGCCGAGAGCGGAGATCTGCTACCCATCCACAACATTCGCTGGAACCATCTGCATGCTGTTCACAGCCTTTTTAAATGTGAGTGCTACTATTTTTGTTTATTAAATTGCATCTGATTTACTGCACTATGGAGCTTGCCTTTTGCTTTTATTGAGAGTGTCTGGATGAACCTGTGATTGGAGGATCGGAGCAACCTGAGCTTTCCTGGATTCAGAGTGTGTGCTGCTGGGCTTCATCCATATTAAACAGGCTTGTTTTGATTTATTCTGAGGTGAGAGGCTAGCATTTTCCATATCTTGTGTCTGCACAGCTACACTGGAGGATCATGCGGTGGAGTGCAGCATCTTCTGTTTAAACAATATAGCACCTTTGGGAAATTCTGAAATTAAGCACCTTATCAACTTTATTCAATATACACTATTTTGCACGTTTGGAATATTCCATCCAGCGTTGGAATTCACTTTAAACACTTTATTTATTTATTTATGCTTGAACACTATTTATTTATTTCACCTTGCACATTTTTTGGAGCACATTTTTTCTATATCTATATATTTTTCTCTTTTTAAACACAATCAAAGCATCTCCACTTTGTGTTTTTTTGGATTTTCATCACTAGTCACAGCACTATTATTTTGCCTATTTTGGTAACGTTTCTGGAGTCTACTAATATTGCAATTGTTTTTCACATTATTCAATGATTTTTATTATGTCATTGTAATCTTTATTCTATTTAATTATTCTCACTATTCCTACCCTTCACATCCTAGTTGTGGATGTTATGAGGGGCCTCCAAGGAAACTAGGAGTGGAACACAGTTTTATTGAATTTATTGATCATTATCCATACGTTGCTGTGCGATATTTGATATTTACTTACTATATTTTAGCTTCCCACTGGCAAGCGCCATTACACTCCCCACTTTATATAATCCTGTGGGGAGAACTCTCACTTTTCCAAGTTTCCCTGGCGATATCCAACAGCCCTCTTGGGTGTCTCCCATTGAGCAACTCGAAGGGTGAGAAACCCGTAGAGGATTGGGGTACCTCCCTAATGGCAAACATTAAATAGGGAATAAGACAGTTCTAATCCTTTCCATCTTTATCCACCACCCTCTTTAACATTTGTTTAAGGGTTTTGTTGAATATTTTAACCAACCCATCCGTTTGGGGGTGATACACAGATGTACGCAATTGTGTCACTTTGAACAACTTGCACAGTTCTTTCATAACCCGGGACATAAAGTGTGTTCCTTGGTCCGTAAGCAGTTCCTTACAAATACCCACGCGGCTAAAAACAAGAGATAGCTCTTTGGCTATGGTTTTAACCGAGGTTTTTCGGAGAGGAATCGCCTCTGGATAACGCGTGGCATAGTCCAATATAACCAAAATGTACTTTTGCCCCCTAGCGGACTTCACTATTGGACCTACCAAATCCATGGCAATCCTCTCAAAGGGAACCTCAATGATGGGAAGGGGTACTAGCGGGTTACGGAAATGTGGCATAGGTGCCGACTTCTGACACACAGGGCAGGAGGAACAATAATTATCTGTTTCCTTCATGACCCCAGGCCAATAAAATCTCTGCAACACTCTCTCTCGGGTTTTCCCTGTCCCCAGATGACCTCCAAGAATGTGCCCATGGGCCAACTCTAACACCAACTTCCTGTAAGGTTTGGGCACCACAAGTTGCTCAAGGGTTTCTTTTGCCCTTTGAGCCACCCGATAGAGTAGGTCCCTTTCCATGATGAAGTACGGGTAAGTGCAGGTCGTATCTGGGTTCACTAACTCGCCATCTATTTTCACTATGTTTTCCCGTGCCTTTATTAGGGTGAGGTCCTTTTTTTTTTTTTGAAAATTTTGTTTATTGAAAGTTTTCACATATGACAAACATACAAAGAAGAAAAAGAGAGTGCCACGGCTCACACCATGACCCTCACGACCAACATGGTCGTAACATTGACACCTTACCTAACATAGGTAGCTGCCTACTTAAACATACCCCCAACCCCACCCACCCCCCTCCCTCCCGTAATCCCATAGCTCAGTCCACCACCACCTCCAACACTTGTACCAGCAGACGATGGGAGTCCGGTACGCTCCCAATCATAGTACAGGCAATTATAGGCAGGTATAAGGTCCACGACTAATGTATTTACCTACCCTCTCCGTCCGTCTCCACCCTCACCGCGGATATGGCCCCCGGGGGGAGCAGGACGGACCCACCTCAGGACATGTTCATCCTTTGTACAAGTAGAGTATGTAGGACAAAAGTGTGACTCCCCGGCCATCGTCCACCCTACCCTGCGGTAGAATCCGCATCAAACTATGCCCGCCAGACCTTATTAAACTTTTTCTCACAACCCCTAGAGAGATAGGTCGCCTTGTACAAGGGCATCATCGAGTTCACCAAGCTCTTCCAGAATGCTATACCCGGCTGGGCGGGTGATTTCCACTTAAGTAATATGGCCTTCCTCCCATAAAATAGCAGTATATTTAGCAACGTTCTGTGTGCCCTGGAGGGGACAACGTCCTCCACCAGGCCCAGAAGGCACACCCGCACCGACAACGGGACCGGAACATGTAAAATATCCTTCAGACAAGAAACCACCCCCTCCCAAAATAATTTTATCAGCGGGCATTCCCAGAAGATGTGTTTGGCATCGGCCGGCGAGAAGGAGCACCTCCAGCACTCCGAGGTAGCAGAGGGAAACAAAACGGAGAGTCTCGCTGGGGTAAAGTAAATTTTGTGCAAAAATTTTAAATGTATCAACCTATCCCTCGCCGAAACCAAGTGCTGAAAGGGGCATACCCACATGTCATCCCAATCTTCCCTGTCTATACCAGGGACCTCCCTCTCGCACCTTTCCCTGCATTTGGTCAGGGCCGCCGGACTTTTCTTGAACAATTCTTTATAGCTGACAGACAGAGTTTTTGAAAGGTCCTCCTCCATGAGCATGTCCTCCAGAGACGACCTGATGGACTCAATCGCCCTTTCCCGGAACTGAGCCCGGAATGCATGGCGAATCTGTATGTATCTGAAAAAATAGGAGTTCGGTAGGTCAAATCTAGCCTTAAGCTGGTCAAAGGTGAGCAGGTCCCCGTAACTAGTTATGTCCTTGAGTAGTTTAATTCCCATAGTTGCCCAGACCATCGGGTCTGGGTATGAGTAAAAGTGAGGCAGTTTGGGATTCCCCCACAGCGGAGTCTGTGGCGAGAATCCCAAATAACTGGGGCAGGCCAGGGCCACCGCCTCGTCCCACGCTCTGACTGTCGCCCGCATGGCCGACGTCAGCGGCAGGTCAGACCCCGCTCCCCTATGTATGGCCAATCTAAGAGTCTCGTATGACCCCAAATGTGCGGCCTCCAGCACCGTGGCCGAGTCCCCAACATCCGAGGTCAGCCACCTGTGTATAAACACTAATTGGCCCGCGAGATAGTACTTCCTCCAATCTGGCAGTGCCAGCCCCCCCTGTCCCCAGGGTTCCTGAAGCACCTTGAGCCCTATACGCGGCATTTTGGGGGCCCAAAGAAAGGAGCTAGTGATGCCATCTAATTGTTTAAAAAAGGCTTTAGGGATTCGCACTGGAGCGTGACGTAAGAAGTACAAAATCACCGGCAGGATTTTCATCTTCAACAGACTTATTCTACCTATCAGAGATAGTGGCAATTTCTGCCATGCCTGAGCCCTCTGCCTGAACTGAGACAACAGGGGGACCAGATTGAGGGCCATATAGTCTGCACTATTGGCCAAAACCTTGACCCCAAGGTATGTGATAGATGAGACCCATTTCAAGGGTAAGGCCGGATCCGTTCCCCCCTTGGCTCCCTCATCCAGTGGCAAGACCGAGGACTTGCCCCAGTTTACCTTCAGCCCGGAGAACACTGTGAAATCATTCAGAATTCTCAGGGCCGCACGCAGCGAGGGTCTAGGGTCTTCAAGAAACAGCAGCATGTCGTCGGCATATAAAGCCAGACATTCCCGAATGGTACCCACCCGAATAGCTTTAACCTCGGTAGACTTTCTAAGCGCCACCGCCAGCGGTTCCATAGTAAGGGCAAAGAGAAAAGGGGATAACGGACACCCCTGCCTAGTTCCCCGACCCACCGAAAAGTAAGGGGAGACCGAACGGCCCATTCTAATTGCTGCTCTGGGGGCGCTATACAGTAGTGTTATCCATTGTCTAAAAACCGGACCAAACCCCATTTTCTCCAGAACCCGATGCATATACCCCCAGTCTATTGAATCAAACGCCTTTTCTATGTCTATTGACACGATAATTCTGGTACCCCCCTCCGGCCCAGGGAGCTGAAGATGAGTGAAGAGTCGCCTCAAATTCGTGTCTGTGGACTTTCCGGGCATGAACCCCGTCTGGTCAATATCGACCAGGGAGGAGATCACCCCCACTAGCCGCTTAGCCAGAACCTTCGTCAAGATTTTTAGGTCCACATTCAAAAGGGCAATAGGCCTATATGCAGAGCAGTCTAGCGGGTCCTTTCCGGGCTTGGGCAGTAGTATCATGTACGCGTCTAGCATCGAGGCGGGGAGCCTATTCAGTTCCAAACATTGGGCAAGAAGGGTGTTTAATCTAGGAGCTAATTCCTTCGGCAAAGCATTTATAAAAGTCCGCCGGGAACCCGTCCGGTCCCGGGGCTTTATGGGGGGGAAAGGAGTAAATGGCCGCCACTATCTCTTTGTTGGTGATGGGGGCATCCAGAGATTCTCGGTCGCTATCAGACAACCCCGGGAGGGCCAAGCCCCCCAAGAGGGCGTCTAACTCTGTAGTGTCGAAACCCGAGATCGGGGCATACAGGTCTGAAAAATACTCCTGAAAAACTTCCAGCACTGCAGAGGGGTCACTCACTAGGGTCCCATCCTTGTCCTTAATTACAGGGATATTAGTAACCTGGTTGTCCACTGCTACCAATCTCGCCAGCAACTTCCCATTCTTGTCCCCTTCCGCAAAAACCGATTCGGCCTTATGCCGAACCTCCGTGTGAGCCAGATCCGAGAAGTGTAGGGAAAGAGCCCGCCTCGCCTCCATCAGCGATAGATACGAAGCATCAGAGGGGCAGCTGGAATGTCTCTCCGTCCACTCTCGTTCGGCCTCTTGTAGTTTATGTACTTCAGCATTATGAGTCACTCTCTCCGCCTTTATGGCCGACACACATTCACCCCTCATTACTGCTTTAAAGGAGTCCCACACCACAGGAGGATCCGCTGTGTCCACATTAGTGGGCCAGTAGGAGGCAGCCGCCTCCCTCAGACGGTCCACAACTTGGTCATTCTGGAGCCACCCCGGTGACAACCGCCACCCCCCTCTCCCCCCCCCCAGCAGACAGGCTGAGAGTGAGAGACAGGGGGCAATGATCCGATATCCCCCCAGACAGGTATACAGCGTCCTGCACCAGGGGTAGTAAGGCTGAATTCCCAAACCCCAGATCAATCCTGGCCGAGGAGTGGTGAACCGCAGAAACGTGGGAGTAGGCCCTCCGAAGGGGGTTCCGCGCCCGCCACACCTCCGTGAGCCCAGTCACCGATACCCAGGAAAGTAGTTCCGCCGACCCCAGCCTCCCGGGATTGGATGAGTCCAACGCATCTAAAATGGCGTTAAAGTCACCCATTACCACCAGGGGAAGGTGGGCAAATGGGGCCAGCCGAGCATATAAGTCATACAACACTTGAATATTTACAGGCGGGGGCAAATAAACATTCACCAACAACATTTTGTATTGAAATATGTCTAGGAGAACCGCCACATACCGCCCCTCCGGATCCGAAAACACCTGATGTATTGTGCACGGCAGAGCTTTACTGATTAGGATTGATACTCCCCTCGCAAAAGTGGAGTATGTAGCATGAAATGATTTCTGAACCCAGGCCCGGCGTAGAGCCAGGATCCTACTGCCATCCAGGTGTGTCTCCTGTAGAAGGGCGATATGTGGTTTACAGTGTTTAAGCATTTGAAAGACTGATGCCCTCTTAAACTTGTTGTTCAGTCCCCTCACATTCCATGACATTATATTAATCCTATCCGCCATCTACCCACTGGAGAATGATAATAACACCAAAATATAATAGAGTACATACCTCGAAAAATATTGGCAGCAACCTGCCCAAGAGCAGCACATGAAATACACAACCTGAGCAATTTAATACCTCAGACTCCCGCCACAAATATGCGGCACCTATTCTTAGTGTTGGGTGGTGAACTGAGCTACAACATCCCCCCCCTGCCATCATACCAAAACCAAAACAAGTAAAACAGAAAAACCCCTTGGTATGCAGCTTAGACCCAAACTCCCAAAAAAGGGGAGCAAACAAAAATAGAGTAGGGAGTCCTTAACCTCTCGACGAATAGTTCGGCAAGCAAAAATAAAAAGTAAGTCCTGTGTATCTCCAGGGAACTCCATGGGACAGGGTTAGGACGAAAGAAAAACAGGAACAGTTTCTGTACACTGGTCAGGCTGTATAATACTGACCTGCAGACCAGGAACGCCACCTAGTGGCTACACATAGTACTAGGTCAGTGAAATTATTAGCACAGGAAAGGGAACACTGTCCCAGGGCGAGAGGAGAGAGAGAAATTGTGAACAAAGTCTAGGAAGATTAACAATAAACTGGGGGGACCCCACACATACCTGGGCCTCAAAACAAAATACACCACAGATGTTCGGGACTGGCATATCGCCCGCAGCTGCTCCACGTGGAGATATGGTGCGTCAGGCACCTCAAAAATAAAGGGAAATTGTTCCGAAAACAAAAACCAGGAGAAAAATAAAAATAAACCTCGGGTTCAGATGTGGAGCAGGAACACCTTCAAGTCGCGCCGAATCAGGAACCACAGACTTCTTCCGTCGCTGGGATCACGGATTGCTGTCCAGCCACTCACAGGCCTCCGCCGGGGTTTCGAAGAACTTGACCGATCCCTTATGTTGTACTCGGAGTCTGTTGGGGTAGAGCATACTGTACTGGATGCCTTTATCCCTCAGCCTCTTACGGATGTCATTAAAGGAGCGCCGCTTGCGCTGAGTTTCAGCCGAAAAAATCGGGGAAGAGCATTACCCTGGTGTTTTCAAAGCGCAGCTCCTGATGCTTCCGGGACTCCCGCAGGATCATGTCTCGATCTCTGTAGTTGAGAAACCGGACAAGAAAGGGGCGCGGGAATGCACCTGGGGGGCGCACTCCCGTAGGGACCCTGTGCGCCCTCTCCGCCACATATGTAGGGGGGAGATCCCCCAATTGCAGGAGTTGTTTAAAGAAGCGTTCGGCGAAGGTGACCGACGCGGTCCCCTCGGCCCCTTCTGGCAGCCCCACCACCCGGACATTGTTCCGTCTTTGGCGGTCTTCCGCGTCATCCGCTCTGAGTTGGAGTGAGTCCACTTGGTCTCGCAATTCCCGCAGCTGGGCTCCATGAGAGTGGGTCACATCCTCCACCCCAGAGATCCGTCCTTCAGCCTCAGTAAGTCTGCCCCGAAACTTGTCAATGTCATGCCTGATGAGCGTGCACTCCGTGGCCACATGATCGATCCTCACCATCACCGCTGCCTTGCTGGCATCTATGGCCTCCAGGATGGGTCTGGTGATAGCGTCTGAGGTCGCCCCGCGTTCCCGGGAATCCGTCCGTTGGTCTTCCGGACCGTGACCGCCAATTACCTCAGGCTCCTCCATGTTCGCGCTCTTTCTCCCCACGTTCTTGTTATGCAGGCTGGGAGGCAAGATGGCCGCGGCGGCTCCCGGATCAGTACCACGTGTAGAGCGGGTCTGGCGCTGCGAGTTCTGCCGTGTCCTCCCCTGCTTGTGCCCACTCTTTCTCATGACCAGGATGTCACAAGCACTGCCCGACCGTGTAGAGCCGTGATTAGTGCGGTAAATCGTCCAAAAAACGGATAAAAGATCAGGATCTGCACGGAGCTCCAGAGAAACACTTGCTGCCTCGTTCACATCCGGCCACGCCCCCCGTCAGGGTGAGGTCCTTTAACTGTTCGGTGGCAAAGTTTTCCCTGTGAACCTCGAGATCAGAAAACTCTACAGACGGCATGTTTTCGTCTGAGGATGTTGGCTCCTCCCCAGTTTCTTGAGTCTCCCCTGCCAATACCGACAAGGGGAATTCTGGAGAGTCCTCACCACTCTCAGAGGAATTCTAGTTATCGGATTCCTGGTATGTAGAGGCACCAGTGTGGGGCTCAGGATAATCCCATATTTCTCAGAACTTTGGGAAATCCCTTCCCACAATGGCATCATGTGGTAAGTGAGACACTAACCCTACCGGATGAGAGAGGGTACCTTTTGGAGGTCTCAAAACACACTGTAGTCACAGGATACTCTCGTGTGTTCCCATGCACACAAATAACAGCTACTTTGTTATTCTCAGAGACCCCTGTAGTAACTAATTCAGCCTTTATCAGTGTCACCAGGCTACCTGAATCCAGCAACACAACAACATTTTTACCATTAATACACATCTTGCATAAATGTTTCTCAGTTCCCCGAATAGCAGTGCATGCGACTGTTGCAAACAGCGACTGACGTCTGTCCCTTAGAAAGTCGCATTGCATGGGTTCATCCACTACCGGACAATTTGCTGCAATGTGTCCGTCTTGACGGCAGCGGTAGCAAACAATCCTTTTTGCTGCCTCTTGAGGCCTTGACTTCCAGGGCTGTTCTCGCCAGACACTAGGGAGAACCCCCACCCTCTCACTCTCTCCACCCTCACCCCTTGAAATCATCTTACCCACCACTGGGGATGGCCTGGTCTTAGGGTGGAAAGTCTGTGAGTCTCTGGAAGAGGCAGTTAGGTTCTCTGTAGCCAAGTACCTCTCAACAAGATCCACAAGCTTATCGGCCATTTCTGGGTCTCCATGGCTTACCCACTTTTGGATGGGAGTAGGAAGAGCTCTCAGGAAGCGATCCATCACAACACGTTCCACAATCTTTGGTGCGGACAAAGTCTCTGGCTGTAGCCACTTCCTGCTCAGGTGAATGAGATCATACATTTGAGATCTGGGGGGTTTTCCAACCTGGAAAGTCCAGTTATGCACACGCTGAGCCCGGACAGCCAGGATGACACCCAGCCGCGCCAATATTTCAGTTTTTAGCACCACATAGTCTTTTGCTTGGTCAGGCTCTAAGTCATAATTAGCCTTCTGCGATTCCCCAGTTAACAGAGGGGACACCAGTCCAGCCCACTGCTCCTTGGGCTATTTTTCCCTTTCAGCAGTCCTTTCAAATGTGGTCAAAAACACCTCTGGATCATCCTTTCCAGTCATTTTTGTCAGTAAACGAATCACCCCAAAGGATGCGGTATTAGTGGAACCACTGGTCTGTGGACGTTGCTGCATTAAAGTCTCCATTTGTTGTTGTAGTCTCTGCTCTTGCTTCTGCAACGGGTCTATGAAGCGGGCCTCAGATTGCTGCTGAGCTTGTTGCTGAGCTTCCAAACTCTGTTGGTGAGCTTGCTGCTGGAATGCGAGGCTCTGTTGCAAAGTTGCATTTGTCTGCTGCTGGGCTGCAATGCTCTGTTGTTGAGCTGCAAAGCTCTTTTGCAAACCTGCATTTGTCTGCTGCTGATTGGCATTTGCTACAGCCAGCTGTTTCAGTATCTCCTCCATGCTGGCCTTTAAAAAAAACTGCCCGAATTCTCCACCAATTGTGAGGGGGTTAGTCCGTCAGCAGGTGTGTGTAACCCCCTGGACAGGTTCAGCACATAAAAACAATTTGGCACCGTAGACGATGGTAGGAGAAAAACAAAAAGGTGCAGATTTTATTTGAACTATATACAAAACAAATGTGACAGAAACAAAAAAAATACAAAAATAAATCCTGGTCACTTGACCGCTTACTAAACACATCGGTGTCTATAACTAACACCTGGGTACAGCCTAGTGCTGCCCCAGTCCCTAACTCCCTGCTGGTTAGAGTTTTGATAATAGTAGCCACACAGGCTTTGTCTCACCGCACAACGATCACTCCCCAGACTATTCACACAGGTCTGGTTCCAGGTTGGAGCATATCTGTTAGCATGCTGGGAGTTTTTGTAGAGGACCTAACGAGCCCACTTGATACAGCTGGGCTCATCAAGTCCTCCCAACACTCCCCCTAGAGGTACAAACTGGCATAAAGCCTGAACCTAGGAGAAATGTATACAGCATCTTGGATGCAACCAGGGGATTTAACCTGCCTACTGTCACAATATACATATATATTATATATTACCCTTTTTCTCTAGAGGTATGACTCTATGGGACCATTTTAGTTAAAGCTATAATACCTAATGTTATTATGGACAGGATTGGGATAAGAGGACCTGTAATGTTATTATGGACAGGATTGGGGTAAGAGGACCTGTAATGTTATTATGGACAGGATTGGGGTAAGAGGACCTGTAATGTTATTATGGACAGGATTGGCATAAGAAGACCTGTAATGTTGTTATGTACAGGATTGGGGTAAGAGGACCTGTAATGTTGTTATGGGCAGGATTGGGATAAGAGGACCTGTAATGTTGTTATGGACAGGATTGGGGTAAGAGGACCTGTAATGTTATTATGGACAGGATTGGGGTAAGAGGACCTGTAATGTTATTATGGACAGGATTGGCATAAGAAGACCTGTAATGTTGTTATGTACAGGATTGGGGTAAGAGGACCTGTAATGTTGTTATGGGCAGGATTGGGATAAGAAGACCTGTAATGTTGTTATGGACAGGATTGGGGTAAGAGGACCTGTAATGTTGTTATGGACAGGATTTGGATAAGAGGACCTGTCATGTTATTATGCTACATTGGTGACTGGACACCTGCGATGACCATTACTCAAGGTATGATGATGATGTGAGGTAGATCCTGCGGGAAGAAGTGAAGAGGAAAACTGTGAGCGACTCTGTCTTGAACAGTACTATTTTTCAATCTTTTTTCAGTCAGGGTGCCCTTTATTTTAAGTTATTGTGCACAATCTCAGATCACACCTGTCTGAGGGATCATTCACACCAGGAGGTGTGTCTGAGCTCAAGACCCATTTACGTATCTATGCGCCTGATTCATAGAATCAGTTACGCATAGATTTGACTAAGATCCGATCGGCGTAAGTCTCTTACGCCGTCGTATCTTAGTTGCAATTTTAGGCTGGCCGCTAGGTGGCGCTTCCTTATATTTACGCGTTGAATATGCAAATTAGGTAGATACGCCGATTCAGAAACGTATGTTTGCCCGGCGTATTTTTTTACGTTGTTTACGTTAGGCTTTTTTCGGTGTAAAGTTACCCCTGCTATATGAGGTGTATCCTATGTTGAGTATGGACGTCGTTCCCGTGTCGAATTTTGAAAATTTTACGTCATTTGCGTAAGTCATTCGCGAATAGGGATTTGCGGAATTTACGTTCATGTCGAAAGCATTGGCTTTTTGCGGGTTAATTTGGAGCATGCGCACTGGGTTACATTCACGGACGGCGCATGCACCGTTAGTCAAAAATGTCATTTACCTGGGGGTCATCATTTATTTACATAAAACACACCCACCTCTTCACAATTTGAATTAGGCGCTGATTTACGCTACGCCGCCGTAACTTAGGGTGCAGGTTCTTGGTGAATACAGAACCTGCCTCACTAAGTTACGGTGGCTTAGCGTATCTGAGATACGCTACGCCCGCACAAAAATAAGCCATTCTACCTGAATCTACCCCAAGGTGTGCAGGATTTGATTTGATTG
This sequence comes from Rana temporaria, assembly GCF_905171775.1. Taxonomy (NCBI): domain Eukaryota; kingdom Metazoa; phylum Chordata; class Amphibia; order Anura; family Ranidae; genus Rana; species Rana temporaria. Next base: position 481,903,953 of record NC_053491.1, on the reverse strand, counting down.
ATTTTAGTATTTTTCCCACAAATATAGCTTTCTTTTGGTGGTATTCAATCACCTTTTTTTGCTAAATAAACAATAAAGACCAAACTTTTTGAAAAAATAAAAAACTTTTTCATAGTTTGTTACAAAATCTTGCAAACGGGTAATTTATTTCCTTCACTAATGTGCGCTGATGAAGCAGCACTGATGGGCACTGATAGGCTGCACTAATGGGCTTTGATGTGGAGGCACTGAAGAGGCTGCACTGATAAGGTGGCACTGATGGTCACTGGTAGGCGGCACTGATGGTCACTGGTAGGCGGCACTGATGGTCACTGGTGGGTGGCACTGATGGGCACTGGTAGGCGGCACTTATGGGCACTGGTAGGCGGCACTGATGGTCACTGGTAGGCGGCATTGATGGTCACTGGTAGGCGGCACTGATGGTCACTGGTAGGTGGCACTGATGGGCACTGGTAGGCCGCACTGATAGATGACAATGATGAGAAGAGACTGTTGGGCACTGATTGGTAGAACTGGTGAGCACTGTTGGGACTGCATTGATGATCAGGACACTAATAATCAGTCGCTTATAAACCCCTTATTGGCCCATCTAAGCCTGCTGACCATAGGTAAAAGGCCGCGCAGTGCAATTTGGCCTGGGTACATTTCTTCATAAATTTGATAATTTTGAACCTCCAGGACTTGCCTCAAACTAATAATAGTAGCAGTGCACCCCATTGCTCTTGAGGTTTCTAAAACAGAAATAACAATGGATAAGAGAAAAGCAACCTTTTCACTTGGAAAAAATGTGTAATTAAAAAAATGAGTTGTTCTGATTATATGATTCTCTAATATTTTACTCCCATACTCTTACAGGTCGTGAAATGCTGTTTGGCTACTGTGGTAAGGAGATTATCATACAATGTTATTTAATTTGTATAATATTACTGTTTTGATCTCAAATATATATATTGTTGCTTGCTATTTATTTATCATAATCCTGTTGGCTGTAAATGTATAACTCTTTTCCCTGAGATGGGGCCGCTTTAGTTCCAGAAATATGCATATTACCTACAAGGGCGGATCCAGAGTCTAGTCTCGGGAGGGGCACTGCCAGAAAATAAGGTGTTGCTTACAGAACTCAATTAGGTGTCCGGTGTGTCCGCTGCAATGTTGCAGTACCGCTAAAAAATCAATGATGATGATCAATGATGCCATAAATCTATCCCATAGTTTGTAGACGATTGGACATGGTACAAGAGATGGTCAGAGACTGCAGACGTGGTACAAGAGATGGTCAGAGACTGCAGACATGGTACAAGAGATGGTCAGAGACTGCAGACATGGTACAAGGGATGGTCAGAGACTGCAGACGTGGTACAAGGGATGGTCATGGTACAAGGGATGGTCAGAGACTGGAGACATGGTACAAGAGATGGTCAGAGACTGAAGACATGGTACAAGAGATCAATGCAGCCCCATCAGTGCCCATCATTGCAGCCTCACTGTACATATGAATGCAGCCCCACTGTATATATGAACACAGCCCCACTTTTGTATATATATATAAATGTATATAAATGCAGTCCCACTTTTGTATATAAATTCAGTCCCACTTTTGTATATGAATGCAGACCCACTTTTTTTATATAAATGCAGTCCCACTTTTGTATATAAATTCAGTCCCACTTTTGTATATAAATTCAGTCCCACTTTTGTATATAAATTCAGTCCCACTTTTGTATATAAATTCAGTCCCACTTTGTATATAAATTCAGTCCCACTGTATATATAAATGCAGTCCCACTGTATATATAAATTCAGTCCCACTTTTGTATATGAATGCAGCCCCACTTTTGTATATGAATGCAGCCCCACTTTTGTATATAAATGCAGTCCCATTTTTGTCTATGAATGCAGCCCCACTGTTGTCTATGAATGCAGCCCCACTTTTGTATATTAATGCAGCCCCACTTTGTCTATGAATGCAGTCCCACTTTTTTTATATTAATGCAGCCCCTCTTTTGTCTATTAATGCAGCCCCACTTTTGTCTATGAATGCAGTCCCACTTTTGTATATTAATGCAGTCCCACATTTGTATATTCATGCAGCCCCACTTTGTATATTCATGCAGCCCCACTTTGTATATGAATGCACCCCCACTTTGTATATGAATGCAGCCCTACTTTGTATATGAATGAAGCCCCACTTTTGTATATGAATGAAGCCCCACTCTGCATGGCACTCACCATGGCATTGCCTCGATCACACACAGCAGGTATCTCCTCTCCCGACGTGTGTCATGGAACAAACAGGAGCTGTAGGTCTGTGTTCGGCAGGGCAGTGTGCTCTAGCAAGGTCCTAGACGGGCTTGTGTGATAGACAAAACACTGATTCAATCAGGGTTCCATCTCCATCTACTATCACACAAGCAGGTCTAGCACAGGCAGCACAGCCGAACACAGACCCAACCCTCACACACAGCGAGAAATGCCCAGTGTCATACACGCAGGAGAGAGGGGGAGCGCTGCAGTCAGCTACAGCTCAAAGCAGCCTCAGGACAGGCAGCCTACCGGTCTGGGCCAGTGAGGCCCTGGTGATGAGAGAGAGCGAGACTCAGCAGCGGCAGCTGCAGGCACCGCAAAGCAGTTTTAAAAAAAATTATACATTTTTTATTTTTATTTTTTAAAAGCCAATGTGACATGATTGTTCCCTGGGGGGGGGGGGGGGCAATTTCCCTGTTGCCCCCCCCCCTGGATCCGCCGGTGATTACCTAATGGTATAATGGACAATATTGGGGTAAGAGGACCTGTAATGTTATTTTGAACAGGATTGGGATAAGAGGACCTGTAATGTGTATATCATTGAATATATTGACCAGTTTTTTCATATAAGGCTGGAATGCAGCTCCCTTACGTGTTTCCTGGGGTCTGTAGATACAGATAATTATAAACATTACAATGTGGAGGTTGTTGCATGATTTTTATTTGTTGTGGATAGAAAATTAATTGAAAGAAGAGGGTAGCTCAAGTTGAGCCATTAGTATTAGAGAAACTCACATACTGTGGCCCGGATTCACAAAGCACTTACGCCGACGTATCTCGAGATACGCCACGTAAGTGTAAATATGCGCCATCGTATCTATGCGTCGGACTCTGAAACCGTGATACGCCTGAAAATAGGCTTCATCCAACCGACGTAACTTGCCTACGCCGGCGTATCGTGGGCGCATAGTTACGCTGGACGTAGGTGGCGCTCCCATTGATTTCCTATTCAAATATGGAAATGAGGGAGATACATCGATTCACGAACGTATTGCGCCCGGTGCATAATATTACACGGTTTGCGTAAGTCGTACGTCCGGCGTAAAGTTATTCCCCATAGATGAGGCGCAACCCATGCAAAGGTATGGACCAGGGAACACAAGCAGTCATATCTTATGTTGTTTACGTTGTGCGAAAATATGACTAGGCATAGGTTACGTTAACGTCGTAGGCAGTGATCCGTCGTATCTTAGGGAGTAGTTCTGACGTGATTCTGAGCATGCGCACCGGGATGCATCCACGGGACGGCGCATGCGCCGTTCGTTATTTGTATCTTTATGGCGCTCTGCCCATCATTTGCATGGGGTCACACCTCATTTGCATGGCTCACGCCCACTTCCACTTACGAGGACTTGCGCCTAAGAAACCCAGCACAGATTTGATGGCAAGTGCTTTGTGAATTCGGGGCTTGCCCCTCTGCGCTGCGTCGGCGTAGCGTAATGAAGTTACGCTACGGCGGCATAAATATGCGCCGATGTATGTGAATCCGGGCCTGTATCAATATAAAGGGTGTGGAAATTTTTTAATCTGATTCATGCTGGATGGAAAAGTGTAATCTGAGATGTTAATGGAATAAAATGTGAGTAGAGTAGGAGAATGTATAGTGGACGGGGTGACGGATCTCCCTGGTCCCTCCACCTTTAGAAATGTGGGGGAGTGAAGAGATGGATATAGAGCACAGAATATTACACAGAGATGGGATGTAATTGAGTAACTAGAAGTACAACAGATGGTCAGATAGAGAGATCTTTGGACCTTCCGTGTTCTGATTACATCTATAAACCTTGATGTACGTATATAATTTTAATATAGTTTGAGGGGCAGATCCACAAAGAAATTACGCCGGCGTATCTATTGATACGCCGGCGTAATTTCAAAATTCCTGCGTCGTATCTTTGTTTTGAATCCTCAAAACAAGATACGACGACATCTCGCCTAGATCCGACAGGCGTACGTCTACGTACGCCTTCGGATCTTAGATGCAATTTTTCCGTCGAAATTTGTGTCGAGTATGCAAATTAGCTAGTTTACGGCGATCCACGAACGTACGTCGGCCTGGCGCATTTTTTTCCGTTGTTTGCGTTCGGCTTTTTCCGGCGTATAGTTAAAGCTGCTATATGGTGGCTTACTCAATGTTAAGTATGGCCGTTCTTCCCGCGTACAATTTTGAATTTTTTGCGTCGTGTACGTAAGTCGTTCGCGAATAGGAATTTGCGTAGAATGACGCCACCGTTGTAAGCATTGGCTGGTTGCGGTTTAATTTCGAGCATGCGCACTGGGATACCCCCAGGGACGGCGCATGCACAGTTAAAAAAAAACGTTGTTTAAGTCGGGTCACGACGTATTAACATAAAACACGCCCCCATCACTTCCATTTGAATTCCGCGCCCTTACGCCGCAACAGATACACTACGCCGCCGTAACTTACGGCGCAAATTCGTTGAGGATTCAAACCAAACAAAAGTAAGTTACAGCGGCGTAGTGTATCTTAGATACGCTGCGCCCGGCGCAGATGTATGTGGATCTGCCCCTGAGTCTTGATTTTCTTTAAATTGTTTTGTGATCTGAGGTGGCCCTGCCCACATGGTGCTCAAAAAAATAATCCCACAATCACCCTATTCAACACATTTATAGCACTTGAAACACTGGATGATGTTGATTCAAAAGAAAAACAAATATCAAGTCCATCAATAAACGTGCTGCCCCTCTGTGTCCACTCATCCTCCCACCATCAGACGCAGTCATGGATCTCAGACGCGTGCCTGGTGGATAAATAGAAATGAATCAACCATGTCAACTTGCAGCAGTACTGATGAGTAAACAGAGAGGTCATACATACTGTAAGATGAAGGTAGAACGAGAAGCCTACTGGCGGCCAATTAGGCTGCTAGGTTAGCCAACCAGCATAAGCACTGGATTCTGTATCAGATCCTCAGGACACTGAGCAGAGAACCAAGTTAACCAGTGACAACATCAAGAAAGTGGATGGCACTTTCATGAGCTCCCCTGGTAAGCACCTGCAATAATGGAAATCGTTTTTCCAACAGTTACTGTATACATCCACAAACTGCCTCAGGGACCACCACCAGAGCCCCACCACCCATCGAACTGCCAGAGAATCCACTCTTCAACGATGATCCAACAGTCGAGATGAAGAGTGCAATAAGATCATTGATGAACAGAAAGTTGCCAACCACAAAAAAAAAATAAAGACCAAAAATCCTTCAATAAAAACAAACATAGAAGGTAGAAAAGGGTTAATTTATCAAAGAGCTAGCCTTTAGAATTAAAGTGCAGATTTATAACTGGCCCTAATCTCTCCTTGTGAAGTTTGTCTGCTTTCCCTACAACAGCTTCCAATGCTCTGACACTGTGGCTGCTCTATACCCCCCTTTTTATAATGAGGGGTCTGGCTTATCCCATAGGCCCCTTACTTGCCCCTCTAAGCCTGTTGACCATAATTCAAATGTCATACCATTCAAATTCACCCGAGCAAATCTGTTCATAAATTTGTTGAGACTGCAAATTTAGAACCTCTAGACTGCAGGGGTCTCAAACCGGCGGCCCTCCATCTGTTAAGAAACTACAAGTCCCATGAGGCATTGCAAGGCTGACAGTTACAAGCATGACTCCCACAGACAGAGGCATTATTGGATTTGTAGTTTTGCAACAGATGGAGGGCCGCAAGTTTTGAGACCCCCTGATCTAGATTGATCTTGAACCCATGGTAGCAGTGCAACAAAACTTCATCCCCATTTATGGCTCATAGCACTTGAGATTTCTAGAAACAGAAATGACCATGGATTAACGTGTAATTAAAGAACTGAATTGTATGTTCTGATTGTATGATCCTCTAACATTTTACTCTGATATTTTTCAGGTAAATCTAGTTCCAACGCTGGTAAGGGAATTATCATATAATGCTATTTGATGTTTAACAAATTACTGTTGTGACCTCAAATATGTTTAAATTTTTTTTGTTGTTTACTTGCCGACCACCAACAGTACATTAAATGCTGGCAGGCGGCTCCCCCAGACATGGTGACATACCCTTACAGTGCGCTCCAACTGACACAGTGGATTGCAGTTTCAGGCCATTGTGAGTGGCCCAGATACCACTTGATCACTATGCTTACAGTATAGTCATGAATGGAATCTATTAATTTCAACATTGTTTACAACTGTGTGTGCTCTGTAATTAGTCACCCTGTACCATGTGATAGCTGTGGGCCAATCACACCATCACAATAGTAAACATTGAATCAGAAATTAAAGCCATTCGTGAAAGTGCAAACAGTTGCTTGTTACATTGATGATCACTGTAAGAGGACCTGTATTGTTATTATGGACAGGATTGGGGTTAGAGGACCTGTAATGTTGTTTTGGACAGGATTGGGGTAAGAGGACTATAACGAAACGTCCCACACTCCACTTGAGTGCTTTCATCATATACCGCTTCCTCCCAGTCTGAATATAGATATCAGATATTCCATCCGCTCCTAACAACAAACAAGGCAATACTCGTTTGGTTGCTGAACATGAACTGATTTATTTGAGATCTCACACAAATATGTACAGCAGGCTGACATAACAAATTGTAACCAGAAACCTAATTAACATGAGTTGGTTATCTAATCATTTGCCCAGACTAGGTGACTCAGAGATATGATATTTCAGGGTAGACTTGCCGTCTCCTCACTCACAACTTACAATACACATAAGTATAAACTAGACATGTGCGATTCATTTCGTACGAATCGAAAATTTGTATGAATTTCCGAAAATTCGTACACTCAGAAGCATCCGAAATATGAATTGCTATGCTTCCGAATTTTATACGAAATTTCATTGACAAATTTTGGATCCAAATTCCGTTACAAGGGAAACGTGACTGGTGTTTTGTTAACCAATCAGAGGTTTTCTTCTGCTGCTGAGTGAGGGTTGGGAAAATTACCTTTTTTAATATGGGAGTGGGAGACTGGTACAGGTAGTCGATGGGAAATTCTTTGCAAAATAAGATTTTTTTTTTTTTCACAAAATTGTCATATTAGCAGGTTATTTCTCACACACAGTATATGCATGCCACAAATTACACCCCAAAACACATTCTACTATTACTCCTGAGTATGGCGATACCACATGTGTGAGACTTTTACACAGTGTGGCCACATACAGAGGCCCAACATGCAGGGAGCACCTTCAGGCGTTCTGGAGCACCCAGGCCAATTATGATATTTCTCTCCTACATGTAAAAATCATCATTTATTTGCTAGAAAATTACACAGAACCCCAAAACATTATATATATTTTTTAGCAAAGACCCTAGAGAATACAATGGCGGTCATTACAATTTTCTACCTCTCTCAGTATTTGCGCAGCAATTTTTTGAACGCGTTTTTTTTTTTAAAAACAAAACAGTAAAGTTAGCCCAATGTCTTTGCATAATGTGAAAGATGAAGTTACGCCGAGTAAATAGATACCTAACATGTCACCCCTCAAAACTGCACACGCTCGTGGAATGGCGCCAAACTTCACTACATAAAAATTCCAATAGGCGACGCTTTAATTTTTTTTTACTGGTTACATGTTTTGAGTTGCAGAGGATATCTGGAGCCCTCGCTCTAACGTTCGCAGCGATACCCCACATGTGTTGTTTAAACACCGTTTTCATATGTGGGTGGGACTTACGTATGCGTTTGCTTCTGCATGCAAGGACACAGGGACAGGGGCGCTTTAAAAATTATTATTTTTTTTTTTTCATTTTACTTTATTTATTTTAGTTTGACACTTTTTCCCAACAATTTTTTTTTTTCACTTTTATTCCTATTACAAGGAATGTAAACATCCCTTGTTATAGTAATATGGCATGACATGGAAAAAAATTAAGAGATGGTGTTGCGCTCCAATAGCATAGAAGCACATCGGAGAAGTCATGTGACAGTGACGATACACGTCAGACACTAGGACACCGGAAGTGACGTTTTCACAGTGTGAGCTCGCTGCTCATTTCTGATATACACTACATTACGGTTTTAAATGTGAGTACTAGTGTTGAGCGGAATACGCCATATTCGATTTCGCGATATATCACGAATATATAGCCGAATATTCGAGAAATATTCGCTAAAATCGAATATTCATGATATTTTATCGAAATGACATTTTTGCGAAATTTCGCTATTGCGAATGCGAAAATAATTGCGAAATTTCGACAACTGCGGTAGGAGCACTCTGATTGGCTCATTCAGAAATCGAATATTCCTGATATTTTATCGAAATTTCGCAAATGCGAATGCGATATTTATTGCGATCTTGTCCGCGCATGCGCAGACGCGCGAACAACACGCGAAAACGGAGATCATTTCCTGGATCTATGCCAGTAGATTTTCGCATCTACTTTGAGCTGCACTGCAAAGCGAATAAGATGGTGGGAAGTAATTTTTCAGCTACTGAGGAGAAACTGTTGATCAGTGTAAGTAATCACCACTGTTATTTCATTATCTTTAACTGCATTTTAGTCTAGTTTAAAAGTTAGTACATAAGATCAGATATTAGTATTTCCCAAACATTGTGTCTCCTGCTCTTGCAAAACTACAACTCCCAGCATGCCTGGACAGCTGCAGACACCCTGGTTGGTAATGGTAAATGTTTTATTTTGGCACTTTCCTTGCTATTTAGCATTAACATGTTGTGGACATAGGACCAGTGGCGTAACTAGAGACTTCAGGGCCCCGGTGCAAGAAATCATGAAGGCCCCCCCCTCTCCACAGTGACATGACAGTCAGGTGGACCCCTCACACTGGCAGGCGGCGGTCGGGCACCTCACACGAGCGGGTGAAGGCCCCCCCAGACTTGGCTGAATTACAGGGCCCAGTCGAAATGACGACTGCTGCGACACTGATAATTCCGCCACTGGTTAAAGGTGTGCTACGTACAGAGTCCGGGGTGTGCTACGTACAGAGTCCGGGGTGTGCTACGTACAGAGTCCGGGGTGTGCTACGTACAGAGTCCGGGGTGTGCTACGTACAGAGTCCAGGGTGTGCTACGTACAGAGTCCAGGGTGTGCTACGTACAGAGTCCGGGGTGTGTTTAACAATCAGCAGATAAAGATACTCCAAAATTGTTGGCATCTCAATTATCCCGGCACCATGGTTGTTATGGTTTCAGGATGATTGAAGCGCATTATTTCTATTATCACATGGTAATATAGAATAAAATTATTCAACTCACCATAATGCAGAATCAGTGGGAGCCCTGTTGTCACTGTCCCCAGCCAGCCGAGTGCTTCCTTACATCTCAGGAGTCCCCAGTCAGCGGAGTGCTTCCTTACATCTCAGGTGTCACTGCCCCCAGCCAGCGGAGTGCTTCCATACATCTCAGGTGTCCCCAGTGGAGTGCTTTCTTACATCTCAGGTGTCCCCAGCGCACAGGGGAGAGAGGCGGAGGGCACAGGGGAGAGAGGCGGAGGGCACAGGGGAGAGAGGCGGAGGGCACAGGGGAGAGAGGCGGAGGGCACATACCCCTACATAGCCACCCTCCCCTCCACAATAAAAAAAAAACATCTGGTACGGCACTGTTTCCTAAACGGAGCCTACAGCTGTTGCAAAACAACTCCCCAGTATTACCGGACAGCCATTAACTGTCCAGGCATGCTGGGAGTTAAAGTATAATTGTTGTACAGCTGGTGCCGGTGAGCTACATGGTGTATCAGAGCATGCTGGTAGTTGTAGTTTTTAAATAACATCAACTCCATTATTTATTCAAAATTAATTCATCAAAAAGTCAAAAGAAACAAACATATTATTGTTCCTATATAAAGATAGGGATGAAAAAAAATAATCTATTGTACAGGCCCATTATAAGTGTCCAAAAATAATTATAGCGGTCAGATGAATAGCAACGCATTTCTCCCCTATACGTGTATCCTGTGTTGTTACTCATATATACATAATTATGCAAATGATAATGGCTGCTATATTTATGCAAAAAAGGTGGCGACCAAAATGGCAAGATATAAAATCTGTCATGTTACCCCTGTCATTGATTAATAAGGCGAAAATGCTTCCAATTGTTGAATACCATAGATTTACGTCATATATCCATAAGGGTTTAAACAAAAGTATTATAATATACTTTGTTCTTCATCTTGCAGAGGTTCCTGCAAAAGGACTACGATCAGCTACGGAGGCAGCCGGAAAAAAAAAAAGTGGTCAGCTCCCTAATGCGGGAGTTACTCGACCAACATGGAAGCACACACAACCGCATGGCCATTTTAAAAAAATGGTCGGACCTGAAGAGGCGCCACATGGACCAGGTCAAGCGTATACGGGATGAATATCATCCAGGTAAGTTATTGGTGACAGTTATGTAAGGTCATATGTAATTAATGTAAGGGCAGATGTTGTTAACCCAGACGCCATGTTGTGGTAACATATATCACCACCAGCCAAGGTATTCATAGTACTGTTGAAAAAAGACATGTGACAGCAGGCAGGAACACAGAAGTTATGTGGGAACATACTTTTCCCATTGCTTTGCATGGGACTTTAAACAAAAACCCCGACCCTCACAAATGGGGGTAGTTAAGGGATAAATTAACGATCCTATACTTTAAGTGGACGTATAAGTAACATGTGACCAAGTGTTATCTAAATATCTACAGCTGTTATGAAGTAACATGTATTTCCCATAGAGTTGAATGGGACTTTAAAGAAAAACCCCGACCATGGCAAATGGGGGTGGGTAAGGGTTAAACCACCTATCCTATGTTTGTGGCTGACATATAAGTAACCTGTGTGCCAAGTTTCATGTAAATATCTTTAGCCGTTTGGACGTGATGCTGGAACATACATACATACATACACACACACGTTGAGTTTTATATATATAGATTCCCACTAAATTCCTGTGTTAGGCGTGGGGTTGTCATAGTAATCCCGTGTGCTCCATCAGGCCCTTTTTTTAACATGAGATCGTCTGAACAAAACAAAGGAGACAAAAACAGCTCATTTTACCATGGTGGCAGCCCAGCTCACGCTCATTGTCCCATTGGTTAACTGTCTATATAAATTAATTTGTATTCATATACAATACAGCAGAGTACACAGAATTTGCATACGTCATTAGAAAACATTTTTACATATATGAACATTGTGTTATTATAGGAGCTCCTCTACCAGCTGTGCGCCCCAAGCGCACAAGGCGACAGGCCGTAGAGGAGGAGGATGAAGAGGAGGAGCAGGAGGATGCGGAAGAGGAGGAGAGGGATGAGGAGGAGCAGCCAGGGCCCTCCCACTCGCCACCCCCAGCTCCTGTTGAGGAGCAAGATGAGGAGCTGCACCCCCCCCCCAAAACTTCTGGTGGAGTATCGGCTGTAGGAGAAGAGGAGCAGGAGGAAGAGACCGTTCCTGTGAGCCTCAGTCAAGAGGGTAAATATGTGCACAAAGATTAATAACATTTCAACAATAAGATGTAGATATAAAAATGGACAGCATTTAAAGCACACCCGTCAGATTTCAGAACAATAATATGTTATTTATGATAGAAGTATATGTGCTAGACACATAACAATTGTATAGACATGATAATGATTGTTTAATAAGCAACATAAATATTTTATTTATTTGGTCACGGTCTTTGAAATCCAAATATTTTTTTCTTATATCCTAACAGTTTTGAAAAAGATGGAGAGAAAGCAAACTGCCATGCACAGTCTCACAGCAAAAATACTCTCCAACCAGCAGAAAATACAATTTCTAAACCGCCAAAATGAACAGCTGGCGCAACAGCTGATAAAGAATAGTGAGGAGATGGCAGAGCTTCACAAGCTCATGAATAATTATATTTGATTTTTTTTTTTTTTAAATAAAAAATGTTATTTTTTTAAAATGTTTCATTTCTTATTGAGAGTTTTAGTTTTTTCAACACATCTAACTTCACATCTAACACATCAACATCAACATCAACACATCTAACATCATAATAACCAAAAACATTTTATACTATTACTAGCTGAATACCAGGCGTTGCCCGGTCTTCCTACCTTAACCTTTTGGGGAGGAAAATCATAGTAATATAAATATACCCATCTTTTATATAAGGGTGTAGGTAAGGGTTAATGTAACTGTCATATATTTTTATTTGGCATATAAGTAATATGTGTAGCAGGTATTATTGAAATATCTCTAGGCGTACAGAAGTTATGTGGGAACATACATTTCCCATTGATTTGCAGGGGACTTTAAAAAAAACCTGACCCTCACAAATGGGGGTAGTTAAGGAATAAATTAACTATCCTATAGTTTAAGTGGACATATAAGTAACATGTGATCAAGTGTTATCAAAATATCTACAGCCGTTTGGAAGTTATGCAGAAACATGTATTTCCCATAGAGTTGAATGGGACTTTAAAGAAAAACCCCGACCATGGCAAATGGTGGTGGGTAAGGGTTAAACCACCTATCCTATGTTTGTTGCTGACATATAAGTAACATGTGTGCCAAGTTTCATGTTAATATCTTTAGCCGTTTGGATGTGATACTGGAACATACATACACACGTTGAGTTTTATATATATAGATTTTATTTAACACAAACCTAGCACAAACTAAAGTACACGGACACAGACATGACGAACACAAACTAAACTGTTGAAAAATGAATATAACAAAAGCAACAATATATATATATAGATATAGAGATTAGAGAGAGCGAGAAAGAGAGAGAGAGTGCAGATTTGCTCTTGCAGACAGGCTAATGGTTGCAGTATAAAGGCCACAAACCAGGGTTTAACATAAAGTTCATTGTTTTAGTTACACTTGCTGTTACGATCCGGTCCGGTAGCTTGTAGTGGAGGCTGTTGGTGGATCCGCTGTGCCAGAGAGGTCATGAAGCATTACTCAGCATGGAGGCAGCAGCAGTAGTATTAAAATATAATGTAATTATCACACAGGCAGCATTTACAAGCAGTAGTGGTAATAGTACTAGATAGCATCTAAACACTTGGGCAAGACTTTACAGCATCAGTAGTGGCCATAGTAGTCAATAGTGTCAAATAACTTGTGACATAGGTGTCGTGAGCAGCAGCAGTATTAGTAACAGTAGACAATATAGTGTCAAATCACTCGGGAAAGAGGTGCCATGAACAGCAGTAGCAGCAGTGGTAATAGTAGTATAGAGTGGCAAATAACTTGTGACATAGGTGTCTTGACTGAGCAGCAGCAGTAGTAGTAGTAGACAATACAGTGTCAAATCACTTGGGCAAGAGGTGCCATGATGAACAGCAGCAGCAGCAGCAGCAGTGGTAATAGTAGTATAGAGTGGCAAATAACTTGTGACATAGGTGTCTTGACTGAGCAGCAGCACTAGTAGTAGTAGACAATACAGTGTCAAATCACTTGGGCAAGAGGTGCCATGATGAGCAGCAGCAGCAGTGGTAATAGTAGTATAGAGTGGCAAATAACTTGTGACATAGGTGTCTTGACTGAGCAGCAGCACTAGTAGTAGTAGACAATACAGTGTCAAATCACTTGGGCAAGAGGTGCCATGATGAACAGCAGCAGCAGCGGTAATAGTAGTATAGAGTGGCAAATAACTTGTGACATAGGTGTCTTGACTGAGCAGCAGCACTAGTAGCAGTAGACAATACAGTGTCAAATCACTTGGGCAAGAGGTGCCATGATGAACAGCAGCGGCAGCAGTGGTAATAGTAGTATAGAGTGGCAAATAACTTGTGACATAGGTGTCTTGACTGAGCAACAGTAGTAATAGTAGACAACACAGTGTCAAAGCACTTGGGCAAGAGGTGCCATGAACAGCAGCAGTGGTAAGAGTAATAAAAATGGCAAATAGCTCGGCCAAGAGGTGCCATCAGCAGCAGCGGTAGTAACAGAAAGTGGCAAATCTCTCGGACAAAAGGTGACAGCAGCAGTATGAGTAATATATCGGTACATAATCACTCAGCCTTTTGGCTTTAGCAGTAGGAGCCCATATGGTGGCAAAATTATAAAAACTTGAAGTTGCAGTAGCATGGTGATTAAATTTGAAAAGCAGAAGGACACCGGCCTTAAGTAGCAGTAGCCTGACTATACCATAGTGCCTCATAATTTAAAAGTTTGATTAACGTCATTTCTATGCCATCCGTGACTTTTTAAATTCATGATGAGCAATTACTTTTCAAAATAATGTGGCAGCAGCATCAGGACTCCTTATAGTGGCTTAATGACACAGCATGGAAATATTTATGCCCTTAACACTACCTGCCCACTATGAGTTTCAAAGGTATACAGTGAGGAAAATAAGTATTTGAACACCTGTCTATCAGCTAGAATTCTGACCCTCAAAGACCTGTTAGTCTGCCTTTAAAATGTCCACCTCCACTCCATTTATTATGCTAAATTAGATGCACCTGTTTGAGGTCATTAGCTGCATAAAGAGTGACACCTGTCCACCTTATACAATCAGCAAGAATCGAACTACTAACATGGCCAAGACCAAAGAGCTGTCCAAAGACACTAGAGACAAAATTGTACACCTCCACAAGGCTGGAAAGGGCTACGGTGAAATTGCCAAGCAGCTTGATGAAAAAGGGTCCACTGTTGGAGCAATCATTAGAAAATGGAAGAAGCTAAACATGACTGTCAATCTCCCTCGGACTGGGGCTCCATGCAAAATCTCACCTCGTGGGGTCTCAATGATCCTAAGAAAGGTGAGAAATCAGCCCAGGACTACACGGGAGGAGCTGGTCAATGACCTGAAAAGAGCTGGGACCACCGTTTCCAAGGTTACTGTTGGTAATACACTAAGACGTCATGGTTTGAAATCATGCATGTCACGGAAAGTTCCCCTGCTTAAATCAGCACATGTCAAGGCCCGTCTTAAGTTTGCCAATGACCATTTGAATGATCCAAAAGAGTCATGGGAGAAAATCATGTGGTCAGATGAGACCATAATAGAACTTTTTGGTCATAATTCCACTAACCGTGTTTGGAGGAAGAAGAATGATGAGTACCATGCCAAGAACGCCATCCCTACTGTGAAGCATGGGGGTGGTAGCATCATGATTTGGGGGTGTTTTTCTGCACATGGGACAGGGTGACTGCACTGTATTAAGGAGAGGATGACCGGGGCCATGTATTGCGAGATTTTGGGCAACAACCTCCTTCCCTCAGTTAGAGCTTTGAAGATGGGTCGAGGCTGGGTCTTCCAACATGACAATGACCCGAAGCACACAGCCAGGATAACCAAGGAGTGGCTCTGTAAGAAGCATATCAAGGTTCTGGCGTGGCCTAGCCAGTCTCCAGACCTAAACCCAATAGAGAATCGTTGGAGGGAGCTCAAACTCCATGTTTCTCAGCGACAGCCCAGAAACCTGACTGATCTAGAGAAGATCTGTGTGGAGGAGTGGGCCAAAATCCCTCCTCCAGTGTGTGCAAACCTGGTGAAAAACTACAAGAAAGGTTTGACCTCTGTAATTGCAAACAAAGGCTACTGTACCAAATATTAACATTGATTTTCTCAGGTGTTCAAATAATTATTTTCATCACTGTAAATACATCAGGGAATGCATGACAAGGGACCCGTCACCGCCGATCCAGGACTCATTCATCTTGATGAATGTGAGTCTCTCCACGGAGTCTGTGGACAGACGGGTCCTCTTGTCCGTGACCACCCCACCTGCCGCGCTGAATGTCCGCTCAGATAGTACGCTGGAGGGGGGGCAAGACAATAAGGCGCTGCTGCTCACGCTCAGAGATGCCCAACCCCCGGACTATCGGTGCCCCCAACACCGGCTCTCCCTCCTGACCAGGCCCTGACTCCAGGACGACACCAGTAACCTCCTCATCATCATCATCCTCCTCCTCCTCGTCCTGGGCCTGGTCTTGGTGGAGCAGTGTTGCCTCCTCCTGCTCCACCAAGGCCCTCTCCCCAGCTTCGAGCAGGCGATCTAGTGCCCTGTCCAGCAGGAACACTATAGGGAGCACGTCATTGAGGCCGACATGCTCCCTGCTCACCATCTTGGTCGCCTGCTCGAAAGGGGCCAACACATGGCAGACCTGGTGTATCTGCCCCCACACCGCACAGGTGATGTACGGGAGGGTTTGTGATGGCCCGGCAGTGCCTTGATCCAGCAGGTATTCCTTCACCGCCCTTCGCTGCTCCCACAACCTCTCCAGCATGTGGAGGGTGGAGTTCCACCGCGTCACACTGTCCACAATCAGCCTGTGAAGGGGCAGTTTGTTGGCCCGCTGCAACTTGGACAGGAACGCGGTAGCGGTTGGGGAGCGCCTGAAGTGGCTGGCAATCCTACGCACCCTTAGCACAATGTCACTCAACCCGGGATAGGTGCGCAGGAACTTCTGCACCACAAGGTTGAGGACATGTGCCAGACAGGGCACGTGGGTCAGACTGCCAGCCTGGAGGGTGGAGAGTAGGTTGCTGCCGTTATCACAGACAACCATACCTGCCTGGAGCCTTCGGGGTGTCAGCCACTTCTGGACCTGAGCCTGAAGTGCGGTCAGCACTTCAGGGCCAGTGTGTCTCCGGTCTCCTAAACTAACAAGCTGGAGCACGGCCTGACAGCGCACGTGCCCCACACTTGAGTAGCTATAGGGGCGCTTGCTGGGAGGCTCAGCAGCTGCGGAGACAGTGGCTTGACGGAGACCAGCAGTTCTCCCCTGGACACCCCGGGGCGGCACCACAAGATCTGATGCCGCCGATCCCTCCCCGGCGCCTCGGAGGGAAACCCAATGGGCCGTGAAACTGATCTACCGGCCCTGCCCATGCCTGCTGGTCCAGCCATCCATTGTGAGATGCACCCTGTCGCTGACAGCGTGATCCAGCGACAGGGTTACATTCTGCACAATGTGCTGGTGTAGGGCAGGGACACCAGTCCTGGCAAAGAAATGGCGGCTCGGGACACGCCATTGGGGTTGGGCCTGCTCCAACATCTGCCTGAAAGGGTTGCTGTCAACGATGTTGAAGGGCAGCAGATGTTGGGCAATAACCCTTGCCAGGAGCCCATTGAGGGAACGCACACGTCGGTCTCCAGGGGGGAAGGGAGTGGTGCGCTCAAAGGCGTCGGAAAGCAACGCCTGGCGCCGGACGGCAGTGCAGGACACAGACGAGGAGGGTGCTGTGGAAGTAGAGGTCTGGTTGCCGGTACCAGTACCTCTACTAGAGGGAGCGGGGGGCATGACCTGCTGGGAACAGATGAAGCTGTGGCAGGGGCTGCTGTATCCTGCTCACTTGTGGTGATGGCGCTGCTACCACCACCAGGCTTCATCTGGTCATACTCCCGCCAGTGATTGATTCTCAGGTGCTGGTTCAGGGCTGTGGTACCCACCCGAGCCAAGCACTTCCCTCTCTTCACCCTGACATGACAGATCTGGCAGATGGCCACGGTAGGGTTATCTGCTACCAGGGTGAAGTAGGCCCAGACAGGTGACTTCAGCGCCGCCCTCCTGTCAGATGGGGTGACGCTGACTTGCACCTGCTGGGACTCGGTGCGCACAGGTGGAGCTGCCTGCTGCTGCTGCTGCTGCTGACACCTCCTGCTGCCATCACCAGTGGAGACCCTGACGCTGGTCTCCCTGGTGACCTGGCGCACCGTTTCCCCAGGGTACCTACCTTCCTCGTCGTCACTGCCGCTGTGAACCAACGAGTCAGATGGCACCCATGTTGGGTCACCCTCCTCTTCGCCCCCAGATATGTCCGACCCAGGGCTGAAATGTGTTGGTCTGAGGGAACCAGCTGACATGGAGTCGCTAGCCTGGCTCCGCTGTCCCCTCACCGACGCCTGGGTCTGACTAGGTGTGGGTGTTTCCTGCACAAAAACACCAGCACCACTTGGAAGGGATGTCTCTGGGATACTGACAGCAGGTATCCCATCCTCCTCCATCATCCCTTCAAAAAGGTCCTGACCATCAGGACAGAACAGGATGTCTGTCTGATGCATGGCCTCCCCCAAGATATCCCTCTCACTGTCGCTGTCGAACAGTAAGATGTTGGACTCTTGGGGGCTGGGGGGGGTACTAAAGGCACCGGTGTAATGGTGGTGCTACTGGGAGTCGGGACTGACGACTCAGTGGCACTGCTAGTCCACCACTACTGGAGCCTGAGAAGGCAATATCGGGCGGCTGCCCGATGAAAAAAAATCACGGATGAGGCGGACTCCCGTTCCACCTGATCCTCTACCACTAGTAGGGGCGCAAGAGGTACCCTGTGCTGACAGCGACCCAGCACTGGGAGTAACTCCCCTACCCCTGCTGCCACGGCCACGTATGCTGCTCATACTTGCTGATGTGGAGGAGGGGGGTAAACTTTATTGGGGGGGGAAATGTGAGGAAGGATTTTTTTTTTTTAAAAGACAGGCACGCAGACAAAGACGTAGACAGACAGCTACTAAACTATAATAAAACTAGTACACTTAAAAGTTTTTTTTTTTTTTACACTGACTGACAAGGACAAAGACAAGGACTACAAAAATAAAAAAATAAAATGCACTAAACAAACACTAACTGCTTACACAAAGTTATATGACTATAAACTAAAGCTAAATATTTTTTTTTTTTTTTACACTGACTGGCAAGGACTACAAAAAAAAAAAAAAATGCACTAAACAAACACGAACTACTAAATGTTTTTTTGTTTTGTTTTTTTACACAAAACACAGACACTAAACACACACTAAACTAAGCTACCTTAAAGAAATGTACACTTACACAATGTACACTTACACTAACTACACAGAAATCTATCTAACACTAAGCTACACTAACCTGGACAATACAACACAAAACTTAGCTTTTAAAAAAGCTGTTGTGTCTTTTGCTTTGAAAAAAGCAGTTTAGAATAAGTAGAATATGAACTGAAATCACTAGCAAGGAAGCACAATGCTGATGCTGTAAGATCACACAGAAACACAGAAACACTCCACACTCTCTAGCCACCTTGTGAATCTGCAATGAAATGCTGCTGGGAGTGACCTTATATAATGGCCGTGCAGGCAGGTTCCTATTGGTTGCTATAGAGGTTGCTAACCTCTGACAACTGTGGTAGGAGAACTCTGATTGGCTCTGATGCAAAAGAAGGGCGGAGAAAATAATTGCGCAATATTCCTATTGCCGAATATTCGCATTGCGAATATTCGGCAATATAAAATGATCGCTTCAGCTACTCGGCCCAGTGTCTCTAATCATACCAGCAATGCTTTTAGACCTCGATGTAGATCACTAGGATGTGATCTGTTTTAAAAATAAAATTAAAAAAATGCGAATATTCGGAATAGCGAATATTGGCCGCGAAATTCGATATATTCGTGAATACTCGAATATGCCATATTCGAGCCGAATATTCGCAATACGAATATTCGTGAGCAACACTAGTGAGTACCCTGTTTGTTATATGTTCGAATAAACCACTGAGTGTTTAAAACATATTACACTAGAGAGCCTCCTCTATGTTTTCTCTACCCTGCCTGGTGACACACTTTGGAGCTGTCTTACCTTGCTGACCACCCAGCCTGGAAGGAAGCCTTAAACCCCCTAGGTGCCACACTACTGGAAGGACCGATAGGAGTTATATCCTCTCTACCCCCGAGTGATTCCATTGGTTTTATTGAATGCTGCTTACCTTGCCGTAAGGTAATTTGCTAGCACACCTTCGGGTGTCACCATACACCGAAGATTCACCAACAAGTCACCTTGCCCCCTGCTAATGTCATTTAGCACCCAGACCTTCACTCGCACTTTGCAATTTTTTTTGATTAAATTGCATTACCTCTTGGACTGAGTCGCAGTTGCACCATTTGTGGTTCCATCTCGTGGTTCCATCCACCATTCATATGATGTGATTTTACTTACATTATACAGTCACCTATTTGTATTTATTTGCACTCTTATTCAGTTCACTGTTTTAGTCATCCATCATTATTGTATATTAGTTATGTCTAGTCATTAATTTTGATTGGAGCATAACACCATCCTGCAATTTCCTCTGCGACTGCATATATTATCTTTATGCTGTGATTTTATTTATGCACCCAGATGAGTCACCTTATCTGCACTGTTTGCACATTCATTCAGTTCACCTTTGGATGCACCTTAGCATTTATAGCGATTTGTATCTTTCAGTCAGTCTATTTGCACATTAATTTATCAATTATACTATTTTGGTTATTTATACATTTTACCACTTACACCATTCTATGCTATTGGAGCGCAACACCATCTATTGATTTTTTTCCATGCCTCACTGTGGGTAGTGGTTGGCCCATACGGTAGTTGCCGCACCTTTACCCTTTGCACACAAAGGGCCAGATTCAGGTACAGCTGGCGTATCTGTGTGGCGGCGTAACGTATCCGATTTACGTTACGCCGCCGCAAGTTTTTCAGGCAAGTGCTTTATTCACAAAGCACTTGCCTGTAAAGTTGCGGCGGCGTAGCGTAAATCACCCGGCGGAATTCTAATTCGGCGGGTAGGGGGCGTGTATCATTTAAATGAAGCGCGTCCCCGCGCCGAACGAACTGCGCATGCGCCGTCCCTAACATTTCCCAGTGTGCATTGCTCCAAATGACGTTGCAAGGACGTCATTGGTTTCGACGTGAATGTACGTCCAGCCCCATTCACGGACGACTTGCGCAAACAACAAAACTTCGACGCGGGAACGACGGCCACACTTAACATTGGCTGCGCCTCATATAGCAGGTTCAACTATACGCCGGGAAAAGCCTAACGTAAACGTTGTAACTTTACTGCGTCGGCCGCGCGTACGTTTGTGAATTTGCGTATCTAGCTAATTTGCATACTCGACGCGGAAATTGACGGAAGCGCCGCCTAGCGGGGGAAAAAAATTGCAGTTTAGATCCGACGGCGTAAGAGACTTACGCCTGTCAGATCTAAAGGATATCTATGCGTAACTGATTCTAAGAATCAGTCGCATAGATACGACGGGCCAGATTAGGACTTACGACGGCGTACAATAGCGCTGTGCCGTCGTATGTCCTTTCTGAATCTGGCCCATAGTTTCCACTGTAGCGCAGGAATAACTACTTTACCCAATATGGCATGACAGGTCCTCTTTACAGTGAGATATAGGGTCAATAAGACCCCACATCTTACCTCTAGGCTGGGAAGCCTGAAATAAAAAAAACGATCCTGGCTTTGATCATAGCGATGAGTCGATAGAAGCACCAGAGGGCAGCGATCAAGCAGCAGAACAGCCGCTATGATCATTCTTATGGTGTAGGGAACCGCCGGCTGGAAAATCTGATATCTGAATAATGTCTGTAGCTGCACCCATCATTCAGATATCCCCACACAAAAATGAAGGACGTCATATGACGGCCGGCGGTTGGGAAGTGGTTAAAACGCATTTTTTTTAACACGGTTGTCCATTTATACAATATTTCTAACACATAGCATGTACATACCAAAAATGACACCCCAAAATAGATTCTCCTACTCCTGCTGAGTATGGCGATACCACTTCCACAGCCTGGCCACATACAGAGGCCGAGTACAGCTGAGCTTTGCCAAGTATCGCCGAGTATGGCTGGGTACGGCTGGTTAATACTGCTAAATGAATGGAATGTAACAAATATATTTTTTCCAAAGTTACAAATTTATTTGAAATAATGAATTTTGATCATAACGAATGACCCGAAAAAACAAAAAAAAAGGATGGGAGAAGGGAGCTCCTGCACACAGCCTGTGCTGGCCCGTGCCCCGTACAAGAGGACTGGTGTTACCCACGACCCTGGCCAGCACACAGTACTGACACGTCAGAGTGCACACCTGATCCGGGAACAGTGCCAAGCTGGCTATTTAAAGGAAGCCTTGATGTGTGTTTATCACTAAGTGTTCTTCAGCTTCCCCGTGTTCCTGTACTCCTGCTTTTGCTGACTGATTTCCCACTGCTTACATGGTTTGGTCCTGACCTTGCTATGTGGATTCTAGATACCATCCTCAGCTTGCCTCTGACTATGCTCTGCATGCTTCCCTGGTACTGACCTCGACCTGCTCCTGGTACTGACCTTGGCCTGCTTCTTCATCTCGCTCTGCTTGCTTCCCTGGTACTGACCACACCATGTTACATGACTAGGGTAGCTAAGAGCTAACAACCCAACTGACCAATTACTCACTCATTATTACCCCCCGAATGCCATCCCCTAACTTATATAAAAACCACACAACACATGGAGTAGGGTTAGATGGCCAAAATCAACCTTCAGATAACGAACATAATAATAAATGACTTAACCCAGCTACATTGATTTGAGATCCTTGACGGTACCAAATACCAAATAGTTTTTTGTGTCTGAGGCACCAGCTAGCTGAGTTGTAACCTCAGACGCAACCCACTGACTCTGGGCCTAACCCAGCTGACCTTAGCCACCCAGGGTTCTTAACACTACCTGGGCACTATGCAGTGAACCGTTCCCACTTGAGGATACCATACCTCAGATGGTTTCCCATCAGTGACCAGGTTTAGACCACCATCAAGGACCCCAAACAGCCAACACAGAAATTAAAACATCTATAACTATCGTAACCACATTAAAGGGGTTGTAAAGGTTTGTTTTTAATTTTTGAAATGGGTTACTTTAAGCTAGTGCATTGTTGGTTCACTTACCTTTTCCTTCGATTTCCCTTCTAAATGTTTTTTTTCTTTGTTTTCTTTGTCTGAATTTCTCACTTCCTGTTCCTCCTCAGTAAGGTGTTCAGTAAGCTGTTCTAAATGACTTTCCACCGCTCAGATGATGGTGGAAAGCTTACTAAGGAAAAACAGGAAGTGAGAAATTCAAACAAAGAAAAAAAACATTTAGAAGGGAAATCGAAAGAAAAGGTAAGAGAACCAACAATACGCTAGCTTAAAGGAACCAATTTAGAAAATAAAAGATGAACCTTTACAACCCCTATAAGGGAGGGAGGGATGTTCGTCCAACGATTACTGCTCTGCAACTGCTGAAGCCCCACCTACCCAGCAAATAATACTACCTCAGCTCCCCCCAACCCCCTTTCGCCTTGGCCAATAGGTAAGAGCATGTTTTTAAATGAAAATACCCTTTGTTAACCCCCTGTTGACTGGATACCCTTGCCTCCGCTGAATGCCTCCTCAGCTCCAGTCCTGTCTTGACTACACTATCTTCTGCCTTACCATGTGTGATCCTGGCTCATCTTGACTACGACTCTGACCCTGGCTGTAGCCTGCTACCAAGTTACAGGCACCCGTGCTTCTTTGAGCCTTGTTCCTCTGTCACCACACTCAGGGGTGCTTGGACCGAAGCTGCAAGGGAAGCCCTCTTGTCAGCTTGGCCTCCAACCAAGATATCTGACAGACAATACAACGTAATAATGTTCCTTTTTGGAGAATATATAAAGTTTGATGGTTCACTGGGTGTTCCCTATGTTCAGTATATGAACTTTCAGATACAACACTCTGTGGATATTGACACATTTTCTCAGTTATCCACACTACTTAATCAATTGGGGGAACTGACTGAGAGTCCAACCTGTTCTTAAAGATGGAAATAAGGTTCTGCGCTTTAAAACCACACAGGGAACACCATAACATACCAGTAGCCTACAGAGGGTGTAACAATCTCTCTCTCTCTCTCTCTCTCTCTCTCTCTCTCTCTCTCTCTGTCTCTCTCTCTCTCTCAAAAAATATATATATATTTTGGGGAGCGAAGGCTCTGGGTTCAGTATAATTTTTATTTTCTCATGTTTATTTCAGATGAGCTATTCATTAGATTATTTTTTCAAACTGGAGTTCTGCTTTAAAGAAAAGTTAAACGTATCCTGTTTATTAATGCTAATATTAGATGTTTACTTGCAGATCATGACTATAAAGTGTATCGGAAAATTCTTCAAATCTTAAGAGAATCAAGCATACATTGGAGTGTGACCATTCTTGCCCCATCCATCTATACTGTTGTGTTCCTCGTGGCTCTTCCTCTCAATATCATGGCGATCATCATATTCCTGGTGAAGGTGAAGCTCAGGAAGCCGGCAGTGGTCTACATGCTGAACCTCGCTGCTGCAGATGTCGTCCTCATTAGTGTCCTGCCTTTTTATATTGTCTACAGATACTTTGGATCCAACTGGGTCATCGGAGAAGGAATGTGTCGCTTTGTCACGTCAGCATATTACTGTAACATGTACTGCTCCATCCTGCTCATGACAAGTATCAGTGTGGACCGTTTCCTGGCTGTTGTCTACCCGGTGCAGTCTCTTCCCTGGCGCACAGTGACCCAAGCCTGGCTGGTGTGTGGTGTCATCTGGGTCATCTCATTGGCCAGCACTGTGCCTCTTCTCATAAGAGAACAAACCCAGAAATATAATGGAGGAAATGTAAACCTAATAATATGTCATGATGTTCATCATCTTCCAGCTTATTTAGATTTTACTGTTACCCATTTCTCCACTGTTATCTCACTTTTATTTTTCTTACCATTATTTATTACAACTTTCTGTCACATCGGAATCATCCGCAATGTCAGCAGATCAAAATCTGATGCCACACCTAAGAGATCACGAGCTATCCGCCTAACCGTGGTTGTGCTAAGTGTGTTTGTCCTTTGTTTTGGCCCCACTAATGTCCTCTATTTAATTAACTATGTGACATTGCATAAGAGTTCTGATGGCTCTCTGTATATTCCCTACGTCCTCTTTGCCTGTATCAGCACCATCAGCTGCTGTCTGGATCCTCTTATCTATTATTTTGCATCCTCCAAGTATCAGAGATACGTCTACAGCTTGCTGCGCTGTAAGAAAAATTCTCACTCTCCGGTAAAACAAAAGTCTATCCTAAAACGCAAAGAGCAGCAACCAGAGAGTGGACCAGAAGGAGAGGACCAGAGAGAGAGACTAGAACCAGGAACAGATGAAATTCGTCCAGTTCAGCAGGAACTGGAGGACTTTCAGTAAGTGTGTGTGTCTGTTCAACAGAAACCGGCATTACGGCAGGCTTCTCTCGAAAAGGTCTTCCTGGAAAACCAGCATCGGATTAGTGCTTGCCAGCCAATGGCTGTGGTGCTGATCTGTGTATTCTGAAGGGTGGAGTCTCCACTATCAGAATACAATATAGAACAACCAGAGAGACCCCTGGATCAACATCATTTGTGTGGATCTGTCAGTTTTTTTTTTTCTCCCTAATTTGATCTTGCAGTAATTTTCCAGATTTTTTTTCAAATAAGATACATGTCTAAATTCTGTAATGCCTAAAAGTCTACTTTAATAGCCTTATAAATAAAGGTATTTAATATATATATATATAATTTAACCACATAAGGCCCGGAAGGATTTACCCCCTTAACAACCAGGCCTTTTTTTGCTATACCGCACTGTGTTGCTTTAACTGACAATTGCGTTGTCATGCAACGTGGCTCCCAAACAAATTTTACGTCCTTTTTTTCCCACAAATAGAGCTTTCTTTTGGTGGTGTTTGACCACCTCCTGCGGTTTTTATTTTTTGCGCTATAAACAAACAAATGATCAATAATTTAAAAAAAAGCTAAACTTTTTACTTTTTGCTATAATAAATATTGTCCCCCAAAAAAAGATAAAACAAATTTCTTCGTTAGTTTAGACCGATACGTATTCTTCTACATAATTTTGGTTAATTTTTTTTCGCAAGAAGCGTATATTGATTGGTTTGAGCAAAAGTTATATAGCCAGATTCACGTACGGTGGCTTAAAGTTATGCGGGCGTAGCGTATGTCATTTACGTTACACCGCCGCATGTTAGAGAGGCAAGTGCTCTATTCACAAAGCACTTGCGTCCTAAGTTACGGCGGCGTAGCGTAAATGTGCCGGCGTAAGCGTGCCTAATTCAAATTGTGAAGAGGTGGGCGTGTTTTATGTAAATAAAGCATGACCCCACGTAAATGACGTTTTGAACGAACGGCGCATGCGCCGTCCGTGGATGTATCCCAGTGCGCATGCTCCAAATTACGCCGCAAAGACTCATTGGTTTCGACGTGAACGTAAATTACGCCCAGCCCCCTTCACGGACGACTTACGCAAACAACGTAAAAATTCAACGCGGTTTCCGAAGTCCATACTTAACATTGACTGCGCCATCTTTTTGGTGGATTATCTTTACGCCTGAAAACGCCTTACGTAAACGGCGTATCTTTACTGCGACGGGCAAGCGTACGTTCGTGAATAGGCGTACGCCAGTGTATCTCTACCTGAATCTGGCTAATAGTGTCTACTAAATAGGGGGTAGATTTATGGCATTTTTTTTTTACTAGTAATGGCGGTGATCTGCAATTTTTTGCTGGACTGCGACATTGCAGCGGAAAGATCGGACACCTAACTGACACTTTTTTGTGAACCAGTGATATTATTATAGTGATCAGTGCAAAAAATATGCACTGATATTGTACTAATGATGCTGGCAGGGGTTGAAGTGATTGTAAAGGAACCTCGAATTCTGGGGTCCCTCTGTGGCTCTCGTGGCTCCTCCTCACCTCAGATAACCCCCTAGGAGAAGCTCTGTCCCGGGGGGGGGTTACCTTGTGGGCGTGCTCCCGAGTCCTGCATTCTGCAACTATAGACACGAATGCTGGACTCGGCCTCGCTCCCCGGAGCCTGCGTCATTGGGAGCCAATGGCTGTGCTGCTATCAATCTATCCAATCGGGACATGAGACACCAGCTACAGATGGCGTGCTCTTTCCTGGACAGAAGATGACAGCATCCTCTAAGTAAAATGGGGGGGAGCTGCAGCATTAAAAAAGTTTTTTCACCTTAATGCATAGAATGAGGGTTTACGCGCGCCCACAATATTGAGTTGCCGTACAATGACGGTGATTCACGGGAACGAGCCGACCTGCCGCAGTACAATGACGGCGGCTGGTAGGCAAGTGGTTAATCCTGGTCCTGGCTTCCAAAGCTTCCTGGAGGTGTGAGTGATGTCACTGGAGGTGTAAATGATGTCACTGGAGGTGTGAGTGATGTCACTGGAGGTGTAAATGATGTCACTGGAGGTGTGGGTGATGCCACCGGAGGTGTGGGTGATGCCACTGGAGGTGTGAGTGATGCCACTGGAGGTGTGGGTGATGCCGCTGGAGGTGTGAGTGATGTCACTGGAGGTGTGATTTGTTGTCACTGTTCCTCCTGGAAAAGCCAGATGTGTGAATACGCTCCAGCTCATTTCAGTGTTCAGTAAGCGGCACGATGACGTCACTCACACTACCTGGAGGGTTGGAAGCCGGGGCCGAGCTATGACTATGAGTGAATTTGGTGCAGCAGTTGGAAGTGGGAAAACATTTTTTTTCTTGCAAAACTGAATGTGTCCTACATCTTTCCTGATGCATCTGTACACTAAAAATCAGTCCTTAAAGCGATCATGAATTTCCCCCAGAGGTTCACCTAAAAGCACCGAACTACAGGCTGCGCAGCGCCCCATTGGATGCTTTAGGCCGCGTACAGACGACCAAACATGTACGATGAAACTGGTCCGCCGGACCGTTTTCACCGTACATGTCTGCCCGGGGATTTCTGTATGGTGGCTGTACTCACCATCATACAGAAATCCGCGCGTAAACAATATGCGGTGACGTGGGCGGCCCTGCCAGTTCAATGCTTCCACGCATGCGTCAAAGTCATTCGACGCATGCGAGGGATGGCGGGCGCTCGGACATGTACGGTAGGTCTGTACAGACGACCGAACATGTCCGAGAGGACAGGATTCTAGCGGGCTGTTTTAAAACAAGGCCAGGAATATTTGCCCGCTGCAAAAAGGCCCGGCGGGCAAATGTATGCTGGAATCCTGTCCGCTCGGGCCTACACACGACCGAACATGTCTGCTGAAACTGGTCCGCGGACCAGTTTCAGCAGACATGTTCGGTCGTGTGTACGGCCCATTACAGAACGAGCAATCCTGCAGTTATGCCTGATAATGTGAAAAACAGAAACGTCCTGGCTCTTTTCTTAGGCCCCGTTCACACTTGTGTGACTTGGGACTGCAAAGTCGCATGACAAGTCCCCCCCCCCCCCCCATGATTCCAAATGATAACCATTCATATCTGTGCGACTTCAAGTCATACCGACTTCAGAGTAGTCCCTGCACTACTTTGGTCCGACTTTCATGCAAGTTGAGGTCCACAGACCTCAAGTTTACACAGGCATTCCCTGAAATTGCATCAAAATTGCATCAAAGTCACGGTAGAATTGCATGACTTTTAAGTCGCGGCAGTGTGAAAGGGGCCTTACTGTTTTACCAAAAAAGACCATTATCTCTAAGAGCCCTTTTCACATTGAGGCAGTATTCAGGCGCTTTAGCACTAGAAATAGCGCCTGTAAAGTGCCTCCCATTCATTTCAGTGCGACTTTTCACACTGGGGCGGTGCGCTTACGAAACTTTATCTTTGGGGCAGTTTGGGAGCGCTCCCAACCCGCCCCTGCCCATTGAGATGAATGGGCAGCACCGCAACACGGGCGCTATTTTTAACCCCTTCTTTGGGGTTTAAAGCGCCCCGCCAGCGGCCAGAAAGCACAGCTTAATCATTTTCATACCGCAGGCCATCATATGA
The DNA here is from genome assembly GCF_905171775.1 of Rana temporaria. Lineage (NCBI taxonomy): Eukaryota > Metazoa > Chordata > Amphibia > Anura > Ranidae > Rana > Rana temporaria. The sequence continues at coordinate 481,875,108 of NC_053491.1, read as the reverse complement.
CGTCCTGAGCTTTCAGTGGTGATATCTGAATGATGGGTGCAGCTACAGGCATCATCCAGATATCATTTTTTTCTGCCGGCGATTCTCTACACCATAAGAACAATCATAGCTGTTCAGGCGCTTGATCGTTCTTACCGGCAACGGTAGGGGACCGCCCTCCGGTGTTTCTCCGGGCTCTCCCGTGCGATCAGGGACCCCGGTGGAGGATTTTTTTGTGAATTCCCTTTTAAATTTGGCTGTTGGTGAACGTAACAAATACAAATTAATCCGAAGTTACAAATTCTCCAAAATAACGAATGCCGCGTCTAAACGAATAGAACGGAACAAAATTAACAATATATAATAATAAAACGTTTTTCATTTTGTTATTTATTATTATTAATTTGTAACATGCCATGCGTCATTCGTTATTTCGGATAATTCGTAACTTTGGATACATTTGTATTAGTTACGTTCACTAACAGCAAAATTTGAAAGGAAATTACAATACCTATAATTTGATAGTTATTAAATAGTTGGTTAGTTATTCTTTAGAATTTCGGATTTTCTTTCTTATTTTTGGTTTTTCGAACTTTCCGAATGACACAAAAAAAAATGCAAAAAAAAGAGTTTTCCGAATGACACGAAAAAATCCACATTTTTTTTTCTGAGTGACACGAAAAAAAAAAAAAACAATAAAAAAAAAACGAGAAAAAAAAAAAAAAAATGAAACGAAGGCAAACAAATATTCGGCAGTGCACATGTTTATTTACTATAAGTACAATTATTTAGCACAATGTATCTTAAAGAAGTAAGCTTCATATTGGGGATGTATCCCAGCTTGTTGGCAGCTTCATAGTCACTAGGCTTATAAAAGTAGATGCAAACACATTTAATTTGCCAAACTATATTGTAAAGTGCTGTGCAAACTGTTAGCGCTATATATCCTGTATAATAATAAATGATTTTTCTTTCAGTTAAAATAATTGTTTTCCCATTTGTGTCATCCTTGTCAGTGCTGCTGATCTCCCGCATTCTCTTTAAAACCACTTCCTGTCTACATGGACTCCGGCACTCCAACCTAGACATGTGCACAGAATTTTTTTTCGTTTTTTTTTTTGTTCTGTTTCGTATCGTTCCGTAGGTTTGTTCCCGTTCATTTTCCGTAAGACGCCCGTTTTCCTGTTCGTTCCCGTTCGTTTTTCGTACGACGCGATTTTTTTGTATTCCGATCGTTTCGTATTTTGGTTACCGTTTTATTTTCGTACATGCGGGATGGTTCGTTATTCTGTTTAATTCATGTTCGTTACTTGTTAGACAATAATTTTCGTGAATTTTTGTCATTTTGTACTTTCGTAAATATATCGTGGGATTCGTGGCACGTTCAACACCCGGCTCATCCATATTAACTATTGTTAAGCCCCATACACTTGGTCAGACTTTTTTAACAACAAACATAAAAACGATCGTTTTACCGAACGTTCGTTTGTTTTTAAACTCCATCAGAAAACCATTTTTGGGTTCCAGGTTCAAAAGTCTGGCCAACTGATCTCTCCCTTCAGACGAAAATCCACAGAAAAGTTTATTTTGCTCTACTGTACTACTGTACTCAGCACAAAAGAGAAGCTGCTTCACTAACTAACTACACTCACTGTCCATTCAAAAAAACGAAAATGACATCTTATAACAAAAGATTTGCATTCTGTATTTTGAAACCAAATTACGAACAGAAAAAAGGAATTCAGAATACAGAATACAAATCTTTTGTTATAAGATGTCATATGAACATACAAACAGAAAAAGGAATCAAACAAAATACAGAATGAAAATCTTTTGTTAGATGTCATATGAACATACGACTGAAAATCAAAATACGAACAGAACAAGGATTCAAACAAAATACAGAATGCAAGTCTTTTGTTATAGATGTCATTTTCGTTCTTTTGCCGTTTTCGTTTTGTCGTATTTTCGTCGGATCGTTCGTATTTGCGGTTGTTCGTTATGCGACTCATTCGTAATCCCGTCGTTTTCGTATTTTGGTGCTTAAATTTTTTCGTATGTACACATTATTCTGCGGGTACGAAAATGAACATTTTCGTACGAAAATAACATTCGTACGAACGGGAATGCACATATCTACTCCAACCTGCCAACTTTGGAACTTGAAGAGGGAAACCTCGCAGTGTACATAATACTTGGCACGTGTAGTGGGTGTAGCTACATTGCACAAAATATTTGGTCGACATGTGCAGATCGGAAAAATTTGTTTTGTTTCATATGTATTAGTTATGTTACTAATTTTTTTCTTTTCGGAATTCTATTAGTGTGGTGTCGGAATTCCTTAAATTTTGCTTAGTTTATTAATATTCTAACTAATTCCACATTTTTAGAATGATTCGGAACGATCAAAAAACGATCGACAGTTTCTAATTCTGTGTGAAGAATAGCTGGTTGTTAAGCAGTGGGGCTGGGTGCCAACCGTCAAATCCTTAACAACCGCTGATTAATCAGCTGTCAGCGGGCTTCCCCACTGACAGCTGAAATGTAAACAAAACAACTCTGGTGGTATTTGAACAGATTTTTGGTTAGTCAGAGATTCAGATGCATCCCCCCCATGTAAATGAGTATCATACCCTTTCACCCCAAAAAAAAGTGTACAAAGGGAAAAAAGACACGCGTTTTTGACAAGTCCTTTATTAAAAAATAAAAAACAATGTCTAGATCCATCGTCAAAGACGCCACAGGTCGGACCCCCCAAAAAAAAGGAAAAACCTTCGGCTTCGTCAAATGCTCCCCGCCAACTTCTCCTACATCTGACATTTCTTCAATAGGTAAGGGGCAGAGTCACCCGATGACATCAGCAAGTGACCCCGCCCCATTGTGGCATCATTGACACCCAGCATGCCCCAGTTGGTGCTGTCACATAGGGGCGGGGGGGTCACCCATTGACGTCATCTGGTGACTCCATCCCTTAGCTACTGTATTTAAGAAATGTCAGATGGAGGAGCAGGCAGTTGGCGGGGAGCCTTCGACAAGGCCGGAGTTTTTTTTTTTCTTTTTTGGGGTTTGGCGGTGCGACAGGCGTCATGATTGATGATGGATATACATCGGGTAACATGGTTTTTAATTTTTTAATAAAGGAATTTGAAAAAAACTTGCGTAGTGTCTTTATTCACATTTTTGGTGAACGGGGACGGTATCCCATACTCATTCACATGAGGGGGTGGGAACTGGGGAACACCCGCAGACCCCCACAACCACAGCCCAGGGTTGTGGGGAAGAGGCCCTTGTCCCCCTTAACATGGGGACAAGGTGCTTTGGGGTTGGTTTCCCCAAATCACCCTTCCATGTTGAGCGCATATGGCCTGGTATGATCCAGGAGAGGGCAGTTACTCGCCTGCTGGGATGCATGCTTGGATAAGGGTCTGGTATGAATTTTGGGGGGACCCCATGTCGTTTTTTTATATTTTGGTGTGGGGCTTACCTTAAAATTTATAACACTCGAAAGTCCTGGTATGAATTTTTTTTGTTTTTTTTTCCTGAATTTTCTATTGTATTGTTTACATTTCAACTCTCAGTGTAGAAGCCCGTTGACAGCTGATGTCGGACGTGGTGGCTGGTTTCCCATCCTGCTGCTTAACAACCACCTATGCTTATTTTTTTTTTAACATTTTCATTGTTTGCATATCAAAGGTAAAAGCAACAGTACACCAACGTGCATAATCCTGACGTAATAAATACACAACCATACTTTGCTTCACACCAAATTAAAATCGGTTAATCATTTTTCGACTGATCTGAATTTGAATTGTTTGCGAAAATTTGTAATTTGTTAGAAAATTAATAAACTAAATGAAATTTAACGAAAACAAAATGTATGAATTAGGAAACGAATCAACGAAATGAAATTAGTAACAACCAATCTATCTTTAAAATGAAACAAACCACATTTTTCGCTGCTGCACATGTCTACGCTCTGTGTGACCGAGGCTTTACACACTGTCACCAAAGCAGTGTCACTATGGTGACATTGTACTGCTGTGGCTAGTGATCAAAGACGCTGTCCGGCTGCTTTGATGACATTGTATGCCAGTGTCTCTGATCACTAGCCACAGCAGTGCAATTATCACCACATCAGTGCAGCCAGTCAGTGTGCCCTTTGTTACCACCACACCAGTTCACCATATCTGTGCAGCCAGTTGCAGTGTCCCTGATCACTGCCACACCAGTCCCAGTGTCCCCAAACCAGTGAAAGCAAGAAACATTGTTCTTGATCACTAGAAATACCAGTCTAATGGGCGGTACACACGACCGAACATGTCTGCTGAAACTGGTCTGCGGACCAGTTTCAGCAGACATGTTCGGTCGTGTGTAGCCCGAGCGGGCAGGATTCCAGCAAACATTTGCCCGCTGGGCCTTTTTTCAGCGGGCAAATATTTCTGGACTTGTTTTAAAACAGCCCGCTGAAATCCTGCCCGCTCGGACATGTTCGGTCGTCTGTACAGACCTACCGTACATGTCCGAGCGCCCGCCATCCCTCGCATGCGTCGAATGACTTCGACGCATGCGTGGAAGCATTGAACTGGCAGGGCCGCCCATGTCGCCGCGTCATCGTCGCGGCGATGGCGCGGACACGCCCCGCATATTGTTTATGCACGGATTTCTGTATGATGGTGAGTACAGCCACCATACAGAAATCCCCGGGCAGACATGTACGGTGAAAACGGTCCAACGGACCGGTTTCATCGTACATGTTTGCTCGTCTGTACCCGGCATAAGTGTCACCAGACCAGTGTAAGCCAGCAACAGTGCTCCTGATCACACCAGTCCCACTGTCACCAGACCAGTGTAAGTCATTAACGGTGTTCTGATAACTAGACATACCAGTCTAAGTGTAACAGGACTAGTGTAAGCTTAAAACAGTGTTCCTGATCACCGCCACACCAGTGCCAGTGTTCCTGAACCAGGGCAACCATCAACAGTGTTCCTGATAACTAGACACACCAGTCGAAGTGTAACAGGACTAGTGTAAGATAAAAACGGTGTGCCTGATCACTGCCACACCAGTCTCAGTGTCACCAGACCAGTGTAAGCCATCAACAGTGTTCCTGATCACCGCCACGCCAGTGTACCTAAACCAGGGCAACCATCAACAGTGTTCCTGAACATCACCATGTGCGACGAGGCGGATGGTTTTGCTTAATTTTTGTTTTTGCATTTTTCAGGTCCTGTGGTGCGGCAAGTGGTGTGATTGATGATGTGTACACACTAGGGATATAAACAAAAAGAAAAAGGGCCTTGGTTTTATGTGTGGTTACACACTAATATGTCCTCAAAACATTGTGTACCCAATACGGGTGGTGTCACTCTACTCCAAAATAATGCATGTACATATAAAAAAAACGGGTTGTTCTTATTAAGACTGAACGGGACCAGAGGACCAAATGAGTGACACAGCATACAATGTGGGGATAGGTAGAAAAATATTTGAAGTTTATTAATGAATACAATTTGTCATTAAACTCCTCAATGGGAGATAATGGTAAAGACACTAAAAACTTGACAAACATCTAGAGACTCTAGTGTCAAATCGTCTCTGGGTGTAGCCACAAACAGCACAAGACAAAAAACAAGACACACTACAAAAAAGTACAAATAAACAATAATACATGGATGAGCATACCACAACAAATGTCGTATGGAGATATATCAAAATATGTGTAAATAATCAGGCATGGGCATCCATGTAGGGGTCACTGGAAGGTCCAGACGACGCTACGTAATTTACATTGCGGAACGCGTTGACGTCATTAGCGTCACGTGATGCCTTTTCTCCATCGTATCCTGGAATCAAGCCCACGGCGAGCACGAGAGGCTGGAGAACCCGATAGCTGTTAGCCAGTGTGAAGACCGCATAAACCTGGAGAAGAAGTACATGCCAATCAGCGTTTGTACTGTTGAATAGTTGCAAGTATCGTGGAAGAAAGACATGACCTGATGTGGTGGGATTTTGCAATTCCTGCACATTCGTCGAGAGTGGGGCTTGGCTCTGTGTGGGGTTCGTCGGCTCCACTGATGCAGCTTCATTGCGCCCTATGAGATTGTAAAAAAAGGGATAGATGAATCAAAAAGATTAGAGGCCTGAAAAAGGAATATCAATCATTCTTTTTAAAAAGTGTGGTACAATTGTCTGTTTTTACAATCCTTCTAAGCTTAACACAGGATTTTATCCATTACCAAAGCTGCTGCATTTCTCTATATTTGGCCAAGTTTCCTACATGGAAAAACAACAAGTATACACTGGATCACCTCTGTGTGACACCCTAACTAGGTTGTTCTTGTGACCAACACTCAGTGCCGATCCTGACCTCCCTGGGGCCAGAAGCAAAATGACATAGCACATTAAAAAAGAGAAGCGGGGGGCGCTGACGACAGTGACATGTAACATTAAAGAAAGTTGAGAAGTGGGGGGAGGGGGTGTTCTGCTGTCGGAAATTACATTTTACATTAAATTGAGCAGCAAGGGGTGCTGAGTTCTTGCCTCTTCTCCCATGCAGCCCGCGAGTTGAGAAGCGGGGTGAGGGGGCGAAAATGACTTCCTTATTTGGGGGGCCCTTCCCAGCTTTGCGGGGCCCTAGGTGGCTTGCATAGTGAGCCTATAGGGCGGATCGGCCATGCCAACCATTGTGCTACTGAGTCCATATGTGTAACCAACTGCTGTGCTGAGCATACTCTCCTTTTACTGTATATTGACGCAAGTTGAATTATTTAAATCTAGTTAATAACACATCTACATTAAATAAAAAATTGGTCTCGCATAAAAATAACTTAAATGGAATGACCAACCAATTATTATGCCCACTTATAGGGATGAGCTTCGAGTTCGAGTCGAACTCATGTTCGACTCGAACATTGCCTGTTCGCCTGTTCGGCGAAAAAACGAACAATTAGGGGTGTTCGCGGCAAATTCGAAAAGCCGCGAAACACCCTGTTAAAGTCTATGGGAGAAATCTAAAGTGTTAATTTTAAAGGCTAATATGCAAGTTATTGTCCCAAAAAGTGTTTGGGGACCTGTATCCCTGTAATGACCTGGGGGGAGTGGTGGCGGGGAAACTCATGCTATTTTTTTCAATGATTTTTATCCATATTGCAGGGACCAAGCATTACATTAAACCCGCAGGCATTATTAAATTACTTTTTTCTGAGAGTAATCTCATGTTGTGCAGGGACATTTCTAAACACGTGCCACTACTATAGACACCCAGTAGGTACCATATTTAAAGGAATTTTTTTTTTCACTTTAAGCATCATTAAAATCGCTGCTCAAGAAAAAACTACAGTTTTTAAAACTTTTTTTCCCATTGATACATGTTCCCTGGGGCAAGACCCGGGTTCTCAAAGACGTTTTCCATCAATAACTTGCATATTGGGCTTTAAAATTAGCACTTTTGAATTCGAACGTTCGAGTCCCATAGACTTCAATAGGGTTCTAAATGTTCGCCAAATAAATTTCACTCCATAAAATTGAGGCCTCTGTTCCCAAAGCCTCGAGGCTTGAGAATGGGGCGCATACTCCGTAAACGTTTCGCCTTTTGGTTCCCCGAGTAACCCGGAAGTGCCGTCATCCACACGGCCCATCGCTCACCTGGAACTGACGTCACAGCCCGGCTCCCTGTGTGATTGAGATACAGGAAGCGTCGGTATCCACCGGTGCCACCCGCTTCTCTACACCGCAGCCATCCACAAGTGACTGTCCTCTGGATGTTCCACAGTTTTACATGCCTAATCTCATCCATTGTTTGTGAGTATGTTCGCTCTATTTGTCCAATAAATGATATGCAACATACTGCACTTAGAGTGGCGCCATTGTGTTCTCTCCCCAGCCGATTCCAGATTTGTTTCCTGTAACGGAATGGCCCGTGATACCCAGAGACTTTTGAAGGATGCGGGGTACTCCTGTGCCAGCTTCACTAATGACTCTTGGGTCTAGGGTCATTCTATGTCCAATAGGGGCATAGGATGACTGAGAAATGATATAATGAATTACATGAGATGGGACAATAATGATAATTCATGTATTGCAGGATATCTTGAAATATTAAAAAAGTTGTTAATTCTGACCCCAACAGGTCAATAGGAGAGTGACTCATTCAATGTGGTACATAGACTGTTGAGGTGCTAATTAAGTCTACCTGGCTGTAGTGATAAAAGCTTGCTGTGATTGCATTCTATTGTCTATTGTGCTAATTAAGTCTGCCTCTCAAGAACCTTTCATTGTGTGAAGTTCTATTGATGATAATATGTGTTGTGACTTAGCACCCTCTAAAGGTCAGATATCTAACTTACGTCTACAAAGGAATGTGTATTGTGTAGCAGGTAAGAATAACTTATCGCGAACGTCTGTGTAATTATTGGTAATTAGTTCATGTAGATTATCTGAATTTCATTATATAAAGGAATGTGTATTGAGCACCCATTGTGTCATGTTGTGGGTGGAGTTAAGCCATTGTTTCTTGGGGCTTCTAACTGTATATAACAAGCCTGAGTTTACCATTAAAGTATTCATTTGTTTTGGAACCAGAGACAGAGCTGTGTGTGTCTCGTTTCTGGGGGAAATCCAATGGGTCCTGTCTGCTGGATTGTGGAGTGTCGGAAGCTGTCGTGGGTTGGTGAAATGGAATATCCTAACAGCGTTAACCCCTGACCGTTACACTTCCCATCTGCACTGGGCTGCCTTCAAGTGCTGTAATATGAACTAAAAGGACCTTTCAACAGTCTCAAGTTTTTACCAATGCCTTGCTTTTTAGAGTTTCCTTGTTTTTAGTTTTGTTCACTTCACTGCTGGTGCAAGCGCCAACTCTCTCCGATGTTAGAGGTGTTATAAGGCCTTCCGGTATTATGGTGGCGGTGCCATTTTCCTCATGACGCGGGACACGCGAAATGCATTGAAATTTGAGAAAGCACGCCTCACACTGGAGCTATGAACAGCTGAGATGCATGCCGGGGTCCATATCGCTTACAGTGAGTAATCCGGCCGCTGCCTCGTTTTTATAAAGCTGTGTGTGTAATTGCCTGTATACTGTATGCTGATACGTATTCTTCTACATATTTTTGGTAAAAAAAAAACGCAGTAAGTGTTTATTGATTGGTTTGCGCAAAAGTTATAGCGGCTACCAAATAGGGGATAGTTTTATTGCATTTTTATAAAAAAAATTTCATTAATCGATTTTTATCGTGACTGCAACAATATGGCGGACACATCGGACACTTTTGACACTATTTTGGGACCATTGTAATTTTTTTACAGTGATCAGTGCTATAAAAATGCACTGATTACTGTGAAAATAACACTGGCAACTAAGGGGTTAACCTGTAGGGGGTGCTAAAAGGGTTAAGTGTTCCCTAATGTGTGATTCTTACTGTAGGGGGCATGGCTGTGCGTGTGACATCATTGATCGTTGTTCCCTATGACAGGGAACAGACGACCAGTGAGTCTCACTAGGAAGCACAGGGAGAGGTTTGTTTACACTCACCTCTCTCAGTTCTTCAGCTCTGTGACCCGATCCCGGGACACCGGCGGCAATCGGGCCTGCGGGCGCTGTCATGGAGCTCAGGACGGGTGAGACTGCCATTCTGTCGACGTATATCATCGTGCGGCGATCCTTAAGTGGTTAAAACACTAACATTCCCTTCTGTTTTTCTATAGACTACATAGAAAATAAAATTCGTTTTTGCAAGACAATATTGCACAACAATTACCCAAAACCTTTCTAGAAGAATAATGGCTTTGTATTATTACTTTATCTTCACCACTTTAGCCCCCCAGAAAAATTGGCTGGTCAATGACCGGGCCATTCTTTGCGATTTGACATTGCGTCGCTTTAAATGAAAATTTCACGGTCGTGCTAAGCTGTGCCCAAACAAAATTGACGTTGTCAGGAGCGTGTATGGAGATCGAGATTCTAAGAGGGCTCCCCTTGCGGCTGAGTTCAGCGGGTCCCTGGAGTTGGGGGACAGGGAGCGCGATGCCCAAAGAAGCATGGATGGCCGGGTGCTTGTTTGCAGTCTGATGAGCTTAGCCACTGAGGGATGACTGAAGCAGGCAGAACTGAGCTTGCTGTGTTCAGGTAAATGGAGAAACCGGAAGCCAGGCTGGGGGTTATACACAGATAAGTCAGTCCAGAGCATATACAGGGGCAAGCCAAGGTCATACACAAGCAGGGACCAGGTACAAGATGAAGGTCAAGCCGGGTGATCAGGAAGCAGAGTCCATAAACAGGCCAAGGGTCAAACTGGGAGATCAGGAAGCAAAGTCTAGGCAAGCTGGGTCACAACGGGTAAGCACAGATCAGGAAGCAAGGTCAAGATATACAAGGAACTGAAGAGATAATCCAGCAATGTCCTGCAGTCACAGGCTGACTTACATAGGGTCTGTCATGCCACTTGGGCACCATCGCGCACGCGCAGTACTGTGTGCGCTAGGGTGACCACATTTCCATACTGCCATTCAGGGACACCCTCCCTTCCCAAAAACAGCTTGTGGTGTAACGAATCACAGCACAGTGATTGTACACAAGAGGTGGGATTTACGATTTCTCCAATCTCAAGCAGGGGGTGGGGATTGTGCGTCTCCAGGCATTCCCGGCCAGGACAAGTACTGTCAGTGAGTAAAGCGGTGATGTGGCGGCCTTTTTTGGGGCATCAGATTGGCCGGGGGGGGGTGACTGTGTCAGTTTCATTCCGGGACACTGTAATGTGAAAAATATACTACAGCGCTAATTAAATAATCAATTCCACGTGCACCTAAATAAAAAAACAAATAATATAGCTGCTATCTTGAGTGATACCAAATCCAAACAGTGAAACATATAAAATATAGATGCGCTAATATTAACTTAAAAGGTGATAAAACGTACAAAGAAAACTAATCAGGGAGAACACTCCATAAACTGTGAATTACTAATATGTCCTTAATTAGTGCACAGTGATTAGCAGGATTCCATGCAGGGAAAAAATCACTCTCTTCAATCTGAATGCTAATCCAGCCCTCCACCGCTGTGATCAGATGATACAGGCACTCACAGACAGGGATTGCATGAAAGAAAAGAGAAAAAATCTCATTGCGCAATATTCGATGACAGATCAAAAAATTTAATCAGAGCATTGACATATGCACTCACGAATCCCCGCTTTCAGTAAAGCATGAAAACGCCACTCAGTATGTTGTTTCCTCAGCTCGATCCGATGCACTCGGATTCGATCGCAGGCTCCTCCCTACACGTTACGTCACAGGCATGCAACTTACTCATGAGTTCATATGTTATGAGAATGGCTTGGGGTTTAGATAGCCTTCTCATTGACAGCGTTTACATTAGTGTGAGCAACCAAAGGGAAAGACAAACATCATTGCGGCAAAACTTTACTCACATAGCTGAATTCTAGTGAGATCAAATGTCGATGCATAGACACACATAATTTTAATAAACAAATTTAAAAAAATGTAATTGATATAAAACTTTAAAAACATTCTATGTTGTTTGCTATGCGGATGGTGCATTTGCATTTGCATTTGCATATGCAATCTACTGCCCTCTTGTGGCCAGATATACAACAAGCATAGAATAAGTAGATGAACATTTAAAAATACAATTAAATAGATGCATCAACACTATTCAATATTATCAATAAACCATATAAAACCATCAAAAATATGTAATAAAAAATATGTAATGAAGGATTAAAAGATTATTACTATAATAACAGTAATAAAAACCATCATAATGAATAAAAATCAATATATATTAATAAAATTAATTATTAATACAAAACCATGAGTATGTTTACGAATTGGAAATGAAACAATTTAAATCAAATTCGATATTAAGGCCATTGGGAGATAAAGTCTGCATCTCATGTATCCAGCGAGACTCAGTTTTACTTAATTCCCTTACTTTATGACTGCCCCTCCAGTGTGGAGTGTATTTGGCAATGACCCAAAATTTAATTTCCTTGGGATTGTTGTGGTGGCATAGATCAAAGTGCCGAGACACATTGTGTTTGGGGAAGGCTTTTTGGATATTTTGGACATGTTCTCTGATGCGCTTCCACATTGGGCGCTTCGTGCGTCCAACATATTGGAGTGAGCAAGAGCACTCCAATACATATACTACCCCTTCAGTCCTACACGTTATCAGATCCTTTATGTTGTATTCCTTCTGAGTCACTGTAGATTTGAATTTAGAACATTTTTGTCCATTGAAATTGGTTTGCCTACACGCAAAACATCGTTTACATGGAAAAAAAACCTTTTCCTTGGTAAAAAATGAGTAAATTGTTTCTCACTGGTGGGTCAGGAATATTTTTTGCTACCAAATCCTTTAAATTTTTTATTACATATTTTTTATTACATATTTTTGATGGTTTTATATGGTTTATTGATAATATTGAATAGTGTTGATGCATCTATTTAATTGTATTTTTAAATGTTCATCTACTTATTCTATGCTTCTGGCCACAAGAGGGCAGTAGATTGCATATGCAAATGCAAATGCACCATCCGCATAGCAAACAACATAGAATGTTTTTAAAGTTTTATATCAATTAAATTTTTTAAAATTTGTTTATTAAAATTATGTGTGTCTATGCATCGACATTTGATCTCACTAGAATTCAGCTATGTGAGTAAAGTTTTGCCGCAATGATGTTTGTCTTTCCCTTTGGTTGCTCACACTAATGTTAACGCTGTCAATGAGAAGGCTATCTAAACCCCAAGCCATTCTCATAATGTAGGAACCCATGAGTAAGTCGTGTGCCTGTGATGTAATGCGCAGGGAGGAGCCTGCGATCGAATCCGAGTGCATCGGATCGAGCTGAGGAAACAACATACTGAGTGGCGTTTTCATGCTTTACTGAAAGCGGGGATTCGTGAGTGCATATGTCAATGCTCTGATTACATTTTTTGATCTGTCATCGAATATTGCGCAATGGGATTTTTTCTCTTTTCTTTCATGCAATCCCTGTCTGTGAGTGCCTGTATCATCTGATCACAGCGGTGGAGGGCTGGATTAGCATTCAGATTGAAGAGAGTGATTTTTTCCCTGCATGGAATCCTGCTAATCACTGTGCACTAATTAAGGACATATTAGTAATTCACAGTTTATGGAGTGTTCTCCCTGATTAGTTTTCTTTGTACGTTTTATCACCTTTTAAGTTAATATTAGCGCATCTATATTTGATATGTTCCGGGACACTGTATTGTCCTGGAATGAAGGTGCCCGGGACAGACCTGAAAAATGTGGGACTGTCCCGGGCAATTCGGGACACGTGGTCACCCTGATGTGCGACGGTGTGCGCTGATGCACGCCGCACGCTAGTGCGTGTCTCAGGACCCTCCGCAGGTGTCCATGAAGGTTCTGGGCAGCATTGCCAGTACCGTGATGGCCATGTCCCTGACAGACGTCTTTTTTCCCCCCAAAAACAGAGATTTCTTTTGGTGGTATTTGATCATCTATGTGATTTTTATATTTTGCGTCAATTTAGAAAAAAAAACACAATATTTTGTACTTTTTTCTATAATAAATAACCCCATTTTTTTTAAGTGATTTTTTTCTCAGTTTAGACCAATATATGTTCTTCTACATATTTTTGGTAATAAAAATCGCAATAATCGTTTATTGATTGGTTTGCACAAAAGTTATAGCATCTACAAAATAGAGGATAGATTTATAGCATTTTTATTAGTATTATTATTATTTTTACTAGTAATGGCGGCGATCTGTGATTTTTATTGGGACTGCGACACTTTTGACACATTTTTGGGACCATTGTCATTTATACAGCGATCGGTGCTATAAAAATGCACTGTTTGCCATGTAAATGTCACTGGCAGGGAAGGGGTTAACACTATGGGGGCAATCAAGGGGTTAATTGTGTTCCCTAGGTGTGTTTCTAACTGTGGGGGGAGGGGACTGACCTAGAGGAAATGACAGATCGTGGTTCCTAGCTATTATGAACTCACAATCTCTGCCATTCCTCACAGAACAGAGATTTGTGTGTTTACACACACACACAAGTCCCTGTTCTGCCTCTCGTGCCCGTGATCGCACGCGGCCAGCGGTCATCGCGACCGCCGGTCACGAGCATTGGCACCGAAGGGCAAGGTATTACCGCTCCAGGTGGATGTGTAGAAATGGTACCCTCCTCAAGGTGGAAGCAGCAGGTGCAGGCTAAGCATATAGCAATTAGAAGAGGGAAGGTCAGGACAGCCGCACTCCAATAAAAACGCCTTTATTGGGCAAAATAACAAGTTTCACACTCTCAATCTATGACTAAGCCATGTTGGTAGTGTGAAACGCATCAAATTTCACCCTGTACCCTGCTGTGGTTTGTACTTTTGTTATTTTGCACAACAAAGGTATTTTTATCGGAGTGTGGCTGTCCAGACCTTCCCTCTTCTACGAGCATTGGCACCTCGGCGATGCAGCGCGCACCTGCTAGCCAGCTTAACCATTTACCGACCGCCGCACGCACATATACTACGTCGACACAATGGCACTCCTGGGCAGAAGGACGTATATTTATACATCCCCTTTAAGGAAGTGCCATTGTTCAAGCGTGCCCGTGAACCTGACCGCGGGTCCCGCAAAGTCGATTACCACGGGGATACCCACGATCATCTCACGGAGAGATAGAGCGGGGAGATGCTAATGTAAACAAGCATCTCCCCGCTCTGCCTAGTGACAATGGGCCATATTCTTATACATCTAAGGCGGCGGAACGTATGTACTTTACGTTACTCCGCCGCAAGTTTAAGTGGCAAGTGCCTGATTCACAAACCACTTACCTGTAAACTTGCGGCGGCGTCGCGTAAAGTCCACCCGCGTAAGCCATCCTAATTCAAATGATCCTGGCAGGGGGCGTGGATCATTTAAATTAGGCGCGCTCCCGCGCCGATCGTAATGCGCATGCTCCGTCGGGTAAATTACCCGACGTGCATTGCGCTAAATGACGTCTCACGGACGTCATTTGTTTTGACTGTAACGTAAATGGCGTCCAGCGCCATTCACGGACGACTTACGCAAACGACGTTAAATTTTGAAATTTCGACGCGGGATCGACGGCCATACTTAACATTGAGTACGCCACCTAGGGGGCATCTTTATCTTTACGCCGCGTATCGCTTACGGAAACGACGTTAAAACACTACGGCGGGCAAGCGTACGTTAGAGAATCGGCGTGACTAGTCATTTGCATATTCTACGCTGACCGCCACCTAGCGGTCAGCGTAAATATTGCAGCCTAAGATACAACGGCGCAAGCCGTCGTATCTTAGGCATGTTTAAGTGTATCTCAGTTTGAGAATACACTTAAACATAGGAAACGGACTTACGTAGGCGTATCTGCTGATACGCCTACGTAACTTGTTTAAGAATATGGCCCAATGACACTGATCACAGCTTCCTGTAATCGGAAGCGGTGATCACTGTCTTGTCTCACACAGCCTATCCCCCCTACAGTAAGAATCACTCACTAGGGCACACTTAACCTCTACAGCGCTAGTGGTTAATCCCTTCACTGCCAGTTTAATTTTTACAGTAATCAGTGCATTTGTATTGCACTGATCACTGTAAAAAGCACAATTGTCCCAAAAATGTGTCAAGTGTCTGATGTGTCCATCATAATGTCGCAGTCACAATAGAAATCGCTGATCGCCACCATTACTAGAAAAATATTAATAAAAATGCAATAAAACTATCCCCTATTTGCTGGACGCTATAAATTTGCCGCAAATCAATCAATAAATGCTTGTTGCAATTTTTTTTTACCAAAAATAAGTAGAAGAATACGTATCGGCCTATACTGAGGAAATTTTTTTTTTTTTTTTATATATTTTTTTGTGGGATATTTATTATAGCAAAAAGTTAAAAATATTGATTTTTTTTCAAAATTGTCGCTCTACTTTTGTTTATAGCGCAAAAAATAAAAAATGCAGAGGTGATAAAATACCACCAAAAGAAAGCTCTACTTGTGGGGGAAAAAAAAGGACATCAATTTTGTTTGGGAGCCACGTCGCACGACCGCGCAATTGTCAGTTAAAGCGCCGCAGTGCTGAATCGCAAACAGTGGCCTGGTCTTTAAGCTGACAAATGGTCCGGGGCTGAAGTGGTTAAAGCGACCGACGTACAGCTACGACGATTCATATTTTAATATTTAATATTTTCAAATAATCTTGCAATGATTTTAAATCAAACTTTAGAGTTAAATGCATATTATTGTTTGCAGTAAAAATATGTTTCTTAACCACTTAAGCCCCGGACCATTTGCGCGGTCGTGCGACGTGGCTCCCAAACAAAACTGACGTCCTTTTTTTCCCACAAATAGAGCTTTCTTTTGGTGGTATTTGATCACCTCTGCGAGTGACAATTTTGAAAAAAATTCTATATTTTTTACTTTTTGCTATAATAAATATCCCCAACAAATATATAAAAAAACGTTTTTTTTTCTCAGTTTAGGCCGATACGTATTCTTCTACATATTTTTTATAGCACTTTTCGCTGTGAAAATGACAATGGTCCCAAAAATGTGTCAAAATTGTCCGATGTGTCCGCCATAATGTCGCAGTCATGAAAAAAGTAAAAAATATTGGGCTAGATTCAGCATACTATTACGGCGGCGCAGCGTATCGTATTTATGCTGCGCCGCCGTAAGTTTGAGAGGCAAGTGCTGTATTCACAAAGCACTTGCCTCCTAACTTACGGCGGCGTAGCATAAATGGGGCCGGCGTAAGCGCGCGTCATTCAAATGATGTTGAGGGGGGGCGTGCTTTATTTAAAATAGGTTGAATGCGCCGTTCGTGAAAAAATCCCAGTGCGCATGCTCGAAATTCCGAGGCAAATCGTCATTGCTTTCGACGTGAACGTAAATTACGTCCAGCCCTATTCGCGAACGACTTACGCAAACGACGTAATAAATTCAAATTTCGAAGCGGGAACGACGTCCATACTTAACATTGGCTGCGCCACCTAATAGCAGGAGCAACGTTACGCCGGAAAAGCCTTACGCAAACGACGTAAAAAACTACCGCCGGGCGCCCTTCCTTTCGTGAATCGACGTAACTAGGTAATTTGCATATTCTACGCCGAAAACAACGAAAGTGCCCCTAGCAGCCAACGTAATATTGCACACAATTATACGGCACCGCATTCAAGTTACGCCGGCGGAGGAAGCCTATTTTTTAGACATATCTACCTTTGAGAATCGGCGTAACGATACGCCGACGCAGATTTGAAATTACGGCGGCGTATCTGGAGATACGCCACCGTAATAGTATGCTGAATCTAGCCCATTGCATTTTTTTTCAAAATTTTTGCTCTATTTTTGTTTATAGCGCAAAAAAATAAAAACCGCTGAGGTGATCAAATACCACCAAAAGAAATCTCTATTTGTGGAAAAAAAAGGACACCAATTTTGTTTGGTCGCCACGTCGCCACGACCGCGCAATTGTCAGTTAAAGCGACGCAGTGCGGAATCGCAAAAACGGGCAAGGTCTTTAACCTGCATAACGGTCCGGGTCTTAAGTGGTTAAAGTAATGCAAAAGATTTATTGTTGAATAAACAGGCCCATAGGAGGAAATACAAAAAAAAATGCTCTGGTCCACAAGGAACATAAAGGCACAAGAGCTAAAATGATTAATCTACAGTTATTTCAATGGAAACAATTCTATTTTAAGATACCGAGATAAAATAAAATCTGATGAAATCTGATCATAGCGTGCTTACAGCAACCACATGACATGACGTTGCTTCTAGTTGTTATCCCACTAAACCATAAAATATGTTTTCTGTTGCTTCATACTAAATAATTCTTTGTGCTCAGACTAGGGTGCCTACGTGTCTCGGGACTGTCCTGCAATTTACAAGTCTGTCCCGGGTCCCGGGCACCTTCATCCCGGGACAATACAGTGTCCCGGCATGAAATAGAGGACACAGCCACCCCCCTACTGACTAGTAACTACATTTCCGGAACTGGTTGCTAGGGCCAGCGCTGCCTAGCGTCTTGCAACCAGTGACAATTTACTCTCAGACAGTGAGGCCCGGGAGCGAGGCCTGCGCTGAGTGCAGCGCTTCTGCCCCCACCCACCTCGGCACCTCCTCCTTCTCTGGCACCTAGCCGCAAGCATATTGTGAAAGATAATGTTACGCCGAGTAAATAGATATCCAACATGTCACGCTTCAAAATTGCACCTGCTCGTGGAATGGCGACAAACTTTTAAGCCTTGTACACACGACCGGGAATCTCGTCAGGAAAAAAAAAACGTTATTTTTCTCGACGGGATTCTTGACTAGCTTTCCTTGCATACACACTGTCAATCCAAAATCTTGTTGGTCTAAAGCGCGGTGACGTACAACACGTACGACGGCAGTATAAAGGGTAATTTCGATTCCAATGGCACCACCCCTTGGGCTCCTTTTTCTAATCTTGTGTTACTGCGAATCCATTCATGACATCACTGTGTACTACTGTGTGTGATCTGTGATTGGTCACCAGTGACCACATGGTACCTAGGACAATCACAGCACCCTGTACCATGTGATAGTAGTGTGACAATCACAGCATCACAATAGTAAACAATAGTCATGAATGGAATGAATTAATGACATCACTGTGTACTACTGTGTGTGATCTGTGATTGGTCACCAGTGACCACATGGTACCTAGGACAATCACAGCACCCTGTGCCATGTGATAGCAGTGTGACAATCAAAGCATCACAATAGCAATAAACATAAGTCATGAATGAAAGTCACTCATGGCAGTTAAAATGATTGCTGTTACAGTGATCATCACTGTGACAATCACAGTGTAAAAAAAAACGTAAAAAAAAAAAAAATCTCATATTTTTTTAACCACTTGCTTACTGGGCACATAAACCCCCTTCGTTCCCAGACAAAATTTCAGCTTCCGGCACTGCGACGCTTTAACTGACATTTGCGCGGTCGTGCGACGTGGCTCCCAAACAAAATTGACGTCCTTTTTTCCCCACAAATAGAGCTTTATTTTGGTGGTATTTGATCACCTCTGCGGTTTTTATTTTTTGCGCTATAAACAAAAAAAGAGCGACAATTTAAAAAAAAATATATATTTTTTTTACTTGTTGCTATAATAAATATCCCATTTAAAAAAAAAAAAAAACATTTTTTATCTCAGTTAAGGCCGATACTTATTTTTCAACGTATTTTTGTAAAAAAAAAAAAAAATCGCAATAAGCGATTGGTTTGCGCAAAAGTTATAGCACCTACAAAATAGGGGACAGAATTATGATTTTTTTTTATTATTTATTTTTTTACTAGTAATGGCGGCGATCTGCGATTTTTATTGGGACTGCGATATTGCGGCGGACGTATCGGACACTTTCGACACAAATTTGGGACCATTCACATTTATACAGCAATCAGTGCTATAAAAATGCACTAATTACTGTATAAATGTGACTGGCAGGGAAGGGGTTAACACTAGGGGGTGAGGAAGGGGTTAAATGTGTAGCCTGGGTGTGTTCTAACTGTGTGGGGGGAGGGGGGTGACTGGGGGAGGTGACCGATGCTGTGTCTCTATGTACAAGGGACATAGCATGTGTCTCCTCTCCTCTAACAGCACGTGGAGCTCTGTGTTTACACACAGAGCTCCACGTCCCTGCTGTTACCGGCTGTGTCACCGACGATCGCGTGTACCCGGGCGGACATCGCGGCCGCCAGGTACACGCATCGGGTCCCCAGCGATGCGGCGGCACAGTGGTTACCCGCCGCGCGCCCCCCAGTGGCGCGCGCGGGTAATGCTTTCAAATGACGTCCAAAGACGTCCAGTTGGCACCTGAGAATCACGCTGTTGACGTCTTTTGTCAATAGCGCGGGTCTCAAGTGGTTAAATAACAAATATGTCATACTTACCTCCACTGTGCAGTTCGCTTTGCACAGAGTGGCCCCAATCATTGTCTTTTGGGGTTCCCCCGGCGGCGCTCACAGCTCCTGCCCACATTGGTAAATCCCCTAGGAGAAGCACCCTCCTAGGGGGCGTGCTCCCAAGTCCAGCATTTGCCATCCATAGACACAGAGTGCCGGCCCTGCTCCCCAGCGCCCGCGTCATTGGATTTGATTGACAGGAGCGTGAGCCAATGGCTGCGCTGCTATCAATCTATCTGATTAAGAGCCGAGAACCTCAGGCAGAGACACAGCGTGTCTCCGCCTTGGGAATCAACTGGCTCAGTAGAGTAAAACAGGGGGGGGGGGGGCTGCTCACTGTCAGAAGTTTACAACCCCTTTAACAAAAAAAGGTAATCAAAACAAGATTTTAATTTTTTTTTTTTTTAACATACTGTCACCCGTGATTACCGCCACACTAGTCATATGATGACAATGTACAGTTGTGGCTAAAAGTTTTGAGAATGACACAAATATTAGTTTTCACAAAGTTTGCTGCTAAACTGCTTTTAGATCTTTGTTTCAGTTGTTTCTGTGATGTAGTGAAATATAATTACACGCACTTCATACGTTTCAAAGGCTTTTATCGACAATTACATGACATTTATGCAAAGAGTCAGTATTTGCAGTGTTGGCCCTTCTTTTTCAGGACCTCTGCAATTCGACTGGGCATTAGTGTTGCTCACGAATATTCGCATTGCGAATATTCGTTACGAATATGGCATATTCGAATATTCGCGAATAACTCGAATTTCGCGGCCAATATTCGCTATTCCGAATATTCGTATTTTTTCAATTTTATTTTTAAAACAGATCACATCCTAGTGATCTCCATCGACGTCTAAAAGCATTGCTGGTATGATTAGAGACCCTGGGCCGAGTAGCTAAGCTGAGGCGATCCTTTTATGTTGCCGAATATTCGCAATCGCGAATATTCGATTTCCGAATATTCGTGAATACTTTCTCCGCCCTTCTTTTGCATCAGAGCCAATCAGAGTTCTCCTACCACAGTTGTCATAGGAGAGAGTGGAGTGTTTCTGGGCGTTTTTCCAGTGTATCACATCTTCAAAGAATTTTCCATCTTTTGTCCCGTGTCATCATTTGCATTTCACCTCTTTAATGAGAATAATAACTGTTTAACATAAAGACATTTAAGAGATGTCAACGTAAACGGTTTACTTGTATTTTCCAAATCTATGGTTATTCAATATTTATTAAACTAATCAATATACAAATTGGTCAAAGTAAACCCTCAAATCTTTATAATAATGTATTTATTTTATTAATACCTTGTTAGTTGCAGGGTCCATTACGTAAAACCACACTTTTTCCAAAGGGCAGGTGAAATTGAATGTTTCGCAATCAATTTCGCATTCGCATTAGCGAAATTTCGCAATCAGTTTCGCATTCGCATTAGCGAAATTTCGCCAAAATGTTTTTTTTGATAAAATATCACGAATATTCGATTTTAGCAAATATTTCACGAATATTCGGCTATAAATTTGTGATATATGGCGAAATCGAATATGGCGTATTCCGCTCAACACTACTGGGCATGCTCTCAATCAGCTTCTGGGCCAATTACTGACTGATACAGTAGCATCCCATTCTTTCATAATCACTTCTTGGAGTTTGTCAGAATTAGTGGGTTTTTGTTTATCCACCCGCCTCTTGAGGATTGACCACAAGTTCTCAATGGGATTAAGATCTTTGGGAGTTTCCAGGCCATGGACCCAAAATGTCAACGTTTTGGTCCCCGAGCCACTTAGTTATCACTTTTTCCTTATGGCACGGTGCTCCATCGTGCTGGAAAATGCATTGTTCTTCACCAAACTGTTGTTGGAAGAAGTTGCTGTTGGAGGGTGTTTTGGTACCATTCTTTATTCATGGCTGTGTTTTTGGGCAAAATTGTGAGTGAGCCTACTCCCTTGGATGAGAAGAAACCCCACACATGAATGGTCTCAGGATGCTTTACTGTTGGCATGACACAGGACTGATGGTAGCGCTCACCTTTTCTTCTCCGGACAAGCCCTTTTCCTGATGCCCCAAACAATCGGAAAGAGGCTTCATCAGAGAATATGACTTTGCCCCGGTCCTCAGCAGTCCATTCACCATGGGGGTAATCCACAAAGATCCGGCGTAACGTAAATTTTCCCATTTAAGTTACACTGCCTTAAAATTTCTACCTAAGTGCCCGATCCACAAAGCACTTACCTAGAAATTTTTGGCTGTGTAACTTAAATTCCACCGGCGCAAGGCGTTCCTATTTTCATGGGGGCGATTTCCATTTAAATTAGGCGCGCTCCCGCGCCGGCCGTACTGCGCATGCTCGTGACGTAATTTTCCCGACGTGCATAGCGCAAAATTACGTTACGCCAAGCTTTGTGGAAAAAAAATTCGAAACAAAAAAAAAATCGCGTCGCTGGACAGAAGGGTCTGCTTTTACAAGGTGTAAACAGTTTGCACTTTGTAAAAGCAGCCCTAATTTTGCGTTTGCAAACTAAAACTTACGGAGAAAAAACTAAGCTGAAAAGCTTTGTGGATCTCCGTAAGTGCTAATTTGCATACCCGAGGCGGCATTTCGACACAAAATGCCCCCAGCGGCGGATGCGGTACTGCATCCTAAGATCCGGCAGTGTAAGTCCCTTACACATGTCGGATCTTCTGCCTAACTATGGGAAACTGATTCTGTGGATCAGTTCCATAGTTAGAAACAGGGATACGACGGCGTAACAGCAGTTACGCCGGCGTATCCCTTTTGAGGATCAGGCCCCATATTTTCTGCAGAAGATCAATCTGTCCCTGATGTTTTTTTGGAGAAAAGTGGCTTCTTTGCTGCCCTTCTTGACACCAGGCCATCTTACAAAAGTCTTCTCCTCACTGTGCGTGCCGATGCGCTCACACCTGCCTGCTGCCATTCCTGAGCAAGCTCTGCACTGGTGGCACTCCGATCCCGCAGCTGAATCCTCTTTAGGAGACGGTCCTGGCGCTTGCTGGACTTTTTCGGGCACCCTGAAGCCTTCTTCACAAATGCAGTGGAATTTTTTATGGGATTAAGTTAATTTTCATGGCAAAGAGGAACTTTACTCTTCATAACATTCTGGAGTATATGCAATTTCCCATCTCAAAAACTGAGGCAGCAGACTTTGTGAAAATTAGTATTTGTGTCATTCTCAAAACTTTTGGCCATGGCTGTACTGATCTGGTTACAGTATGTGATAAAAAATAAATGAAGATTTTTTTTTTATTTAACTACTTGATGACCAGCTCACATACATACAGTATACGTCGGCAAAGTGGCTCCTTCCCACGAATCGCTGTACCTGTACCTCGGCTCTTTTAAGAGCAATACCAGGCGCGTTGCGTGTGCCGGCTGCACAGTGGGAAACCCAATGTGTGTGGCTGGCACGATGACCACCGACCACCCACGATCGCGGGCACGAGAGCCAGAATGGGGATTTGTGTATCTAAACACACAAATCCCCGTTCTGACAGGGGAGGAGAGACAGATCTGCTGTTCCTAGTGATTAGGAACAGCAATACGTCTCCTCCTCCAGTCAGTCCCCTCCCCCCACAGTTAGAAAACACTGAGGGAACACATTTAACCCCATTGATCGACCCCTAGTGTTAACCCCTTCCCTGCCAGTGACATTTATACAGTAATCAGTGCATTTTTATAGCACTGATCGCTGTATAAATGTCACTGGTCCCAAAGTAGTGTCAAAAGTGTCCGATCAGTTTGCCGAAATCCCACTGTCCCGCTAAAAGTTCACAGACCATTGCCATTACTTGATAAAAAAAATGATAAAAATGCCATAAATCTATCCCCTATTTTGTAGACGCTATAACTTTTGCGCAAATCAATCTTATATACGCTTATTGCGATTATTTTCATCAAAAATATGTAGAAGAATACATATAGGCCTAAACAGATGAAGACGTTTTTTTAATTGGGGGATATTAATTATAGCAAAAAGTAAAAAATATTGTTTTTTCTTTTTTCAAAATTGTCTCTATCTGTGGGAAAAAGGGATGTCAACTTTGTTTGGGTACAACTTCGCACGACCGCGCAATTGTCAGTTAAGACGATGCAGTGCCGAATCGCAAAAAAATGGCCCAGTCATTAAAGGGGAAAATCTTCCTGGGGCTGAAGTGGTTAATGTGTTCATTTTCCCAAAAATTGTGACAAAAAAATTACAACTTTAAAAACTTGCCATGCCTCCTAATAAATACATTGGACTACCTACTTTCCAAAAAGGGGTCATGTGTCATCTGTACTGTTCTGACATTTTAGGGCCTCAAGAAATGAGATAGACCGTCAGTACATCAGGATCATGTACATGCAGGATCAATTTTCAAATATATATACTATGGGGCAGATCCACAAAGAAATTACGCCGGCGTATCTATTGATACGCCGCGTAATTTCAAAGTTCCCCCGTCGTATCTTTGTTTTGTATCCACAAAACAAGATACGACGGAATGAGGGATCGATCTGACAGGCGTACGTCTTAGTACGCCGTTGGATCGTAGGTGTATATTTACGCTGGCCGCTAGGTGGCGTTTCCGTCAAATTTTTTTACGTCGTTTGCGTTGGGTTTTTCCGGCGTATAATTAAAGCTGCTACATGGTGGCGTACTCAATGTTAAGTATGGCCGTCGTTCCCGCGTCAAAATTTGAATTTTTTACGTTGTTTGCGTAAGTCCTTCGCGAATAGGGATTTGTGTAGAATGACGTCACCGTCGCAAGCATTGGCTTGTTCCGGTTTAATTTCAAACATGTGCACTGGGATACCCCCACGGGTGGCGCATGCGCCGTTCAAAAAAAACGTTGTTTACGTTGGGTCACGACGTATTTACATAAAACACGCCCCCATCACATCGTTTTGAATTGCGCGCCCTTACGCCGCCAAAGATACACTACGCCGGCGTAATTTACGGCGCGCATTCTTTGAGGATTTGAAAAAAAAAAAAAAGTTACGGCGGCGTAGTGTATCTTAGATACGCTACGCCCGGCGGGAATATGCGCCGCGCTACGTGGATCTGCCCATATATACATATATATATATATATATATATATATACACACAGTGGAACCTTTTTTTTATAAATTTTGACTCGGTTTGCCAGTGTTGACTCACAAAATGATCAGAATTCAAGCTAATAGGCCTTTAGTACCTTATTTGGCCTGAGGTACGGGGGCACAGAAGCCAAGCAGAGCCGAAAATAGGCCCCCGTACCTCATTTGGCCTGAGGTACAGGGGAGCAGGAAACGAGCCGAAGTGTCCTCAGGCATTTTCGTTCATTTTCGGCGCACTCTGACGCCCCCCTCCACCTCTGGCCACAGTTGGTATTGCATCCCATTGAAGTCGATGATTATTTTCGTTTCCATTGACTTCAATGGGAAAACTCACTTTGATATGCGAGTACTTTGGATAACAAGCATACTCCTGGAACGGATTATGCTTGTAATCCGAGGTTCAACTGTATATATACACTGATTTGTGTTATTTTTTTTCAAAGAAATTGAGCAGACTAGATCTTTCAATCAAATCTTTTTTATATGAAATTTGCACAACGTTGACATCACTTTCTCATAAATTCCGAGCGTGTGTAGACAATTCCAACACACAAAATTCCACGCATGCTCTGAATCAAGTATGAGACGGAAGTGCTCGGTCTGGTAAAACTAGCGTTCGTAATAGAGATAGCACATTCGTCACGCCAAGCTTCTACTAACACGACTGGTATTGAACTTCCCTTTAATAGTGCCGTTGTACGTGACCTCGTTCTTGACGCTCGCAATTTTCGACAACATTTGTGCGACTATGTGTATGCAACACAAGTTTGAGCCAACATCCGTCGGAAAAAAATCCACGGTTTTGTTGTTTCACCATCACTAGAGAAGAAGGAACCAAACCCGAGGTACCCAAACAAGGCTCCCAAAGCTTGTAATTTTTTTTAGGACATTTTTATTTGGCATGTATGTATTACTCTTTCAAGATGGTGTCCTATACAGCTTGGAGCCAATCTGAATGTGAAGGGGGAAGTGGTGCCAACCATCTCTGAGCAATACATTTCCTACCCTGAAAAAGGCATCGAAGCACTGAAATCTGTGTGGTAGCCTGCCGCAGCTGAGGGTGGATCTTTCCTTCTGGAGCACCTTCTGGACTTGCAGTCCCTGACGCCTGCAAGTCATTCTAAACGCCGGAGAAGGAGGAGGTGGGTGGAGACAGCAGTCACAATGCAGTACTAGGCGCACTCTGAGTCTCTGACTGACGTCACTGGTTGCTAGATGCCAAGCGGCCCTAGCAACCAGTTCCCGACAATCAGTTAGTAGGTTGGCTGTGTCCTCTATTTCATTCCGGGACACTGTATTGTCCCGGAATGAAGTTGCCTGGGACCCAGGACACACATGTCAATTGCGGGACAGTCCCGGGCAATCCGGGACATGTGGGCACTAGGGTGACCACATTTCCAAACTGCCATTCAGGGACACACCCCCTCTCTCACCTTCCCAAAAAAAAAGATGAGGGGGCGGGGATTAATGTAGTCCCAGGGTTGATGGGAAATTTGGCAGCGGGTTATTTGTCAGGTGCTGCTTGCCACCCATAGCCTGCCACCAGATGCAGTGCTGCTGTCACTCCCTCTGCATGAGCCACGTGCGTAGAAGGAGAGAAGTGGCATCACTATCTGGAGAGTGAAGATCACACCAATCCCTGCTGCTTGCCAGAGAAGGAGGAGGGGCCGAGGTGGGTGGGCACAGCAGTGCTGCACTAGGCACAGGCCTCCCTCCCAGAGTAAATGGTCATTGGTTGCAAGATGCCAAGCAGTGCTGGCCCTAGCAACCAGTTCTGCAAATGTAGTTATTAGTTAGTAGGGGGTGGCTGTGTCCTCTATTTCATTCTGGGACATTGTATTGTCCCAGAATGAAGGTGCCGGGACCCAGGACAGACATGTCAATTGCGGGACAGTCCCGGGCAATCTGGGACACGTGGGCACCCTAGTGGGCACCCTACCTGTCACTCCATCTCCGACCCTGCCCCTCTTCCAGAACATTCTCCCTGGAAGCAGGGGAGGCACCCAAAAACTGAAGCACAGGTGGTCACATCCACTGCTACACTAACTACTCGCTGTCCCAGATCAAAACAAGCAGGCCTAGCCTGAAGCATAGGCCTGCCTAAATGTACAGTACCTGACTGGCAGCTACAACACAAAAATCCTCACCTCTAGCACCTACCTATGGTAGCGGGTGCTACAACAATATAAATGAGAGATACTAGGCATCTTATCAAAGACAGTGCAGAGGGTTGCAGCAGGTGGCAAATACAAGCACTAATAGTAGCAGGTATCAGGAGCACACCCATAAGAAAACAGTGAATCCAAATTGCTCAACCGTGGTAGAAGGCACCTCTGGACAGCAAGTGACCAGCAGCAAACCAGTGGAAAAATTAAATAGGGAAAAAGTCCAAAACCCGGATAAAACACAGTAATAAAAAAGCTCATATACAGTATGGGGCACAAGCGGTTAGGGATGGGGCATGCAGTGAATGCATTGAACCTGAGTGGCATAATATAAGGTGATTTAGATGCACACTGTTCTTAAATGATACAGTTGTGTTCTGTGACTGAAAGTCAATTCCAAGAACAGATTGTCAGTAACAAGTAATAGCTCCATTATGAGCATCTCAAACTTAAAAAAAATATATCAACAAATGAAAAAAAACTCGAGAAATTAAATTGTTTTTAAAGGGAAGTCTTGCAGAAATTAAAATAAAAAGGCAGTTAACCCTAAAATAAGGCAAAATCAACATAAATTTTTTAAAAATATAGCCCCAAATCAATGAGAAAACTAAAGCCTCGTACACACAATCAGTCTATTCGATGAGAACGGTCTGAAGGACCCTTATACATTTATGCGTTTTTTTTTTCCAATGCTCCTTACTACTATACCAAGCATAGGTGGAGACGGGGACACACCCCTAGTCACCTGCCCTCTATCTATTTTTTTAGGGACCTGACAGGGTCTCTTTAAAGCGGTTGTAAACCCAGAATAAAAAATAAATAAAAACCTGCAAGACAAAGGCATAATGAGCTAGTTTGACTAGCATACCAACTCATTATGAATTACCTTAGATCAAAGCCGTCCTTGTCTCCCTCTCTGGCCACACACATCTCTCCGGAACGTTACTTCCGGGTATCACCGCTCCAGCGCTGTGATTGGCTGGAGTGGCGATGACGTCACTCCGCACTTCGGGAGCCATCGAAGCCGGCATTAGCCATTGAGAAAACCGGCATTCACAGTGAGCTGCGCCGTTGTCTATGACATGCATGCGCCGTAGACAACGTTGTAATTTTTTTTGACAAATATCTCCTAAACCGTGTAGGTTTATGATATATTGCAAATACCTACAGGTAAGCCTTATTCTAGGCTTACCTGTAGGTGTATATAAAAGAATATATTGCGCTAAACAAATCTACGTGTGTATATAGTGTAAATAGGCAGCCAACATACCAGTGGATAAGTGTAAGCAGAAAAAAGAAAATAAATGTAGCGCCAAAACTATAAAAAGAAGAAAGGTAACCACAAAGTGGTTTTGAGGATGTGACCTCTATAGTGAGAGTTGTATTAAGGAAACCAACTCCGTGAAACAATCTTGCATATATATCAGAGCTAGATTAACTCTGAGTGCTAATATTACACCTATGCGGCATAAAGGAGCATACAAAAGAAAATTCTTAGGTAATAAGTGATTATAAATGTGGATAAACACAAATAAAAAGTTCTGAAAAGTGGAAAGGGGGGGGAAGGGGGAACTTCCAGAGCTTCCCCAGAGCTGACTGTTCGTCACTTCAGCTGGAAACACTTCTTCCACATCAATGGAGAATCCTTTCCCTCAGAAAATGCACATCTTCAATTCCTTGGCATATAAAAATTAAGGTACTCTTACCAGCTTAAGTTGACCCACAGCTCACCGTATGGTGGGTAGGTCCTCAGGGCTTATATATGCTGGCCGTCCTCCAGTTGCACCTATGGGTAGATGGATATCCCGATTCCGATATTCCGGATGGATCCCAGGAGGAAAGTTGGTAACAGCAGCCACAGGAACGTCACATGAGGTGATACGGAGGGGGAACTCCCAATTTCATGAGTGATATGAGAAAAGAGGGAGAAAACACCTCCTCATAGTGTAGAGATTTATTTAAAATTCTCAATCAAAAAAGTTTTGACATAAACAAGGAGATAGTCCAAATCTCATAAAATTAGTACACAGCAAGGAAATTGTCCAAAGTAAAAAATGGTAAAATTAAAAAAGACCCAAACGGTAGAGACACTCGTTCACCACGGCACATCAAGGAAAAATCCACAGCAGGTAGATAACATAAACTGACACAGTATTGGTGGTATGGATCAAGCTTCTAACCGACCGGTTTCGTCTCACAGACATCAACAGGGTTATAGAGCTGGGTATCCATACCACCAATACTGTGTCAGTTTATGTTATCTACCTGCTGTGGATTTTTCCTTGATGTGCCGTGGTGAACGAGTGTCTCTACCGTTTGGGTCTTTTTTAATTTTACCATTTTTTACTTTGGACAATTTCCTTGCTGTGTACTAATTTTATGAGATTTGGACTATCTCCTTGTTTATGTCAAAACTTTTTTGATTGAGAATTTTAAATAAATCTCTACACTATGAGGAGGTGTTTTCTCCCTCTTTTCTCATATCACTCATGAAATTGGGAGTTCCCCCTCCGTATCACCTCATGTGACGTTCCTGTGGCTGCTGTTACCAACTTTCCTCCTGGGATCCATCCGGAATATCGGAATCGGGATATCCATCTACCCATAGGTGCAACTGGAGGACGGCCAGCATATATAAGCCCTGAGGACCTACCCACCATACGGTGAGCTGTGGGTCAACTTAAGCTGGTAAGAGTACCTTAATTTTTATATGCCAAGGAATTGAAGATGTGCATTTTCTGAGGGAAAGGATTCTCCATTGATGTGGAAGAAGTGTTTCCAGCTGAAGTGACGAACAGTCAGCTCTGGGGAAGCTCTGGAAGTTCCCCCTTCCCCCCCCTTTCCACTTTTCAGAACTTTTTATTTGTGTTTATCCACATTTATAATCACTTATTACCTAAGAATTTTCTTTTGTATGCTCCTTTATGCCGCATAGGTGTAATATTAGCACTCAGAGTTAATCTAGCTCTGATATATATGCAAGATTGTTTCACGGAGTTGGTTTCCTTAATACAACTCTCACTATAGAGGTCACATCCTCAAAACCACTTTGTGGTTACCTTTCTTCTTTTTATAGTTTTGGCGCTACATTTATTTTCTTTTTTCTCCTTTTTTTTACCTGTAGGTGTAACTTCAAATAGAGGGTTTACAACCACTTTAAATAACGAAGACCTCTCTGAAGAAGATTGAGGCTGGGTTTACACTGGAGAACACAGAGGCTCACAGCAGGAGTCCGGTGCGTCTCCATTCACCTTTTGAGGTCTGATTTAAGCCCAAATTTTGGGCTGAATTTGAACCTGAAATGGACCAAAATACACACAGGACTTCTGTGCAATTCGCACTGGAGCCACTGCACAGATGTGTGAACAGTCTCCATAGAGAGCCGATCACAATTTCCTGACATTGGATGCCTCTTATGCCGCATACACACCATCACTTTATGTGATGAAAAAAAACGACATTTTCTGTGAAGTAAAAAACGACGTTTTTGAAACTTCAATTTTCAAAGACGAAGTTGCCTACACACCATCGTTTTTCTCACAATGTTCTAGCAAAGCGAGGTTACGTTCACCACGTTTTTCCATTGATGCTCGCTTCATAAGTAGCTTCTGGGCATGTGCGGGTGAAAAAACGTCGTTTTAAACGACGTTTTTGCTACACACGGTCAATTTCTGTGAAGTAAAAGTTGACGTTTTGAAAAACGACACATAAAATTGAAGCATGCTTCAATTTTTTTTGGTCGTTTTTTAGAAGACATAAAACGACGTTTTCCCCCACACACGGTCAATTAAAGTGACGTTTTTAAAAACGTCATTTTTTTTCATCACATAAAGTGATGGTGTGTACGCGGCATTAGGCCTCTTTCACACTTGTGCGACTTGTCCTGCAACTTGGGGCTGCAATGGGTACCGTTCATATCTGTGCAACTTCAAAGTAGTTCCTGCACTACTTTTGTCTGACTTTAATGTACCTTAAGGTCTATAGACCTCAAGATTACACAGGTATTGCCTCAAGTCTCGTCAAATTTGTGTCAAAGTTGCGTGGCAAAGGCACGTCAAAGTTGCACGACTTTCAGGTTGCACAAGTGTGAAAGGGGCCCTAGGCTTTTAGACATTTACTAATCCGAAGAGTGCACAAGTACACGGTACATATGGCATTCCTAGGAGTGCAGAGCCACTTGGTCCATTGGAACTTTCATCTGTATCTGTAGACCATTGTCAGGGTAGAGGAATGGATGAGGCAACTGGATAGCTGGATGAAGGAGTAATCGATGGATGGATGACTGAGCAGGAGAAGGGAACAAGACTAGAACCTCGGCAGCTCCTGCAGAAGATCTGGGTAGGATCACCTCAATGTAGAAAAAACTAACAGCAAGGTGCTGAGGTCACTATCAAATAAAAATCACTTTATTAAAATAAGCAGCACACTTACATTGAAGTTGGCATGAATCAACCTGTACACACGGCCCGGATTCTCGTTCTTTTGAATGGTACGAACGCGGTGACGTCATCGACTACGACAAGCATGCGCCCGTCACATTCAATGCCGTCGCCCCCATCTTGCTTCACCCTACCTATACCTTGGAAGCTACCACGCATGTGTCAAAGTCATTTCGAGCATGCACAGGTTTCCATGGAGACAGGTAAGTATACACACGCTTGGGTTTCTCGGCAGGAAAACACTGCCGAGAATCACGACGAGAAAATAGAGAGCAGGTTCTCTATTTTTCTGGTCGAGATTCTGGGCAGTTTTCTTGATGAGAAACCTCAAAGCCTCATACACATGCATGATTAATGGGCCGTACAGACGACCGAACATGTCTGCTGAAACTGGTCCGCGGACCAGTTTCAGCATACATGTTCGGTCGTGTGTAGGCCCGAGCGTGCTGAATTCCAGCAAACATTTGCCCGCCGGGCCTTTTCCCAGCGGGCAAATATTCCTGGACTTGTTTTAAAACAGTCCGCTGGAATCCTGCCCGCTCGGACATGTTCGGTCGTCTGTACAGACCTACCGTACATGTCCGAGCGCCCGCCATCCCTCGCATGCGTCGAATGACTTCGACGCATGCGTGGAAGCATTTAACTGGCAGGGCCGACCACCGTGTCCGCGCGGCGACGGCACGGACACGCCCCGCATATTGTTTACGCGCGGATTTCTGTACGATGGTTAGTACAGCCATCGTACAGAAATCCCCAGTCAGACATGTACGGTGAAAACGGTCCGGCGGACCGGTTTCATCGTACAAGTTTGCCCGTGTGTACGCGGCCTTACACAGCAATTTTCTAGCTGTTTCTGGCCAAGAAAACCGTGCGTGTGTAAGAGGCTTTAGAATGACAGGGAGCCAGTCAGCTCAATTTATGGACATTAGCAGCGGCGTTCTCAGCTGCACATGAGGATGACAACTGTCAAAATGCCTGGTGGGTTGGGAGAGGGGGTGTGCACAGGGCGATTTGAAGGAATTTGGGGGCCCTAAGCAAAATGGACAACGACATTTGTTTTCAAGTTGAGAAGCGGGTGGCGGTGTGTTGCTGAGTTTTTTCAAGTTGAGAAGCGGCGGGGGGTGCATTCAAGTTGAGAAGCAGGGGGTACAACCTGAGTTTGTTAGGGTTGAGAATAGGGGGGGTTGACAAATATTACATTTGTTTTCACGTTTATGTGTAAGGTAAAATCTACAGGATTGGATATATCAGTTTGTAAATGGATAGAAAACTGTCTGAAAGACAGAATACAGAGAGTCGTGGTTAATTATTCTTACTCTGAATGGTCTAAGGTTATCAGTGGTGTACCCCAAGGTTCAGTGCTGGGACCCTTACTTTTCAATATATTTATAAATGATATTGGGTCTGAGATCAAAAGTAACATTTCTGTCTTTGCAGATGACACCAAGCTATGCAGTGGAATAACGTCTTTACAGGATGTCGCCAATTTACAAGCCGACCTCAATGCTCTGTCTAATTGGGCGACTATGTGGCAGATGAGGTTTAATGTTGATAAATGTAAAGTTATGCACTTGGGGGCTAAGAATATGCATCATACATACTAGGGGGAGTACAACTGGGGGGAACCGTAGTGGAGAAGGATCTGGGGGTTTTAGTTGATCATAAGCTCAATAATGGTATGCAATGCCAAGCTGCAGTTTCCAAAGGGAGCAAAGTCCTTTCTGATATTAAGAGAGGTATGGACTCCAGAGAGAGTGATATAATTTTGCCCCTGTACAAATCATTAGTAAGACCTCATATGCAGTCCAATTTTGGGCACCACTTCTCAAAAAGGATATCGGGGAACTGGAGAAAGTGCAGAGAAGGGCAACCAAACTGATAAGAGGCATGGAGGAGCTCAGCTATGAGGAAAGATTAGAAGAAGTAAATGTATTCACTCTTGAGAAGAGGAGAATAAGGGGGGATATGATCAACATGTACAAATATATAAGGGGTCCATATAGTGAACTTGGTTTTGAGTTATTCACTTTACGGTCAACACTGAGGACAAGGGAGCACTCTTTACGTCTAGAGGAAAAGAGATTTCATCTCCAAATATGGAAAGGTTTTTTCACAGTAAGAGCTGTGAAAATGTGGAACAGACTCCCTCCAGAGGTGGTTCTGGCCAGCTCAGTAGATTGCTTTAAGAAAGGTCTGGATACTTTCCTAAATGTAAAGAATATAACTGAGTACTAAGATTTGTAGGTAAAGTTGATCCAGGGTAAATCCGATTGCATCTGGGGGGATCAGGAAGGATTTTTTTTCCCCTGCTGTAGCAAATTGGATCTCATGCTCTGCTGGGGTTGTTTGCCTTTCTCTGGATCAACTGTGGGTATGGAGTTGGGTGTATGGGATTGTACTGTGGTTTTTTTTTTTGTTTATTTTTTTTTTGTGGTTGGACTGGATGGACTTGTGTCTTTTTTCAACCTGACTAACTATGTAACTAACTATGTAACGTTGAGAAGCGGGGGGTGCAGCTGCCGAAGGTGACATCCAAGTTTTTTCAAGTTACTCCTTCCTCCTCCCGTGCAGCAAGAGAGGAGTTGCACAGGGAGGGGAGGCAGCAGGTCAGCTCGGGGCCCCAAGCAGTTGCTTGGCTTGCCTGTCCTGTTGCAATGGTCCTGAGTGTGCATGACCCCTGTCACCCTCGATTTCTGTTAGCTCAGTGATGCCTACAGCCTGACACTGATCACAACTGCATGGTCTCAGGTGTTGTCTATCTATGTTGTTTCATGCTAACTTCAATGTAAGTGTGCTGCTTACTTTTAATAAAGTGATTTTTATATGATACTGACCTCAGCGCCTTGCTGTCCATTTTCTTTTAGACATTTTCTGAATGCTTCAGATCCCCCGAGAGGGACATGGACTGACTCTTTGTCACCAGTTATTCATCAGCTGACTACAAGTGACACTTAGAGCAGTTCCAACTGTAACTATGAAAAGGATGTTTTATCTATATTAACAGATATACACAGTTGTGAGATATGATCGTCATCCATCCAGATATGATTAGCCTTCACGCAATTCTGATAACATCTCACATCTTTCTACTGAAAAAGATCTTCCATCATCGGTTTCACCAGTTGAGACTTTATTCATTTCTCGGTGTCTACAGGGATGGAAGTCCGTCTACTTTTACCTCTTGTCCTTCTACATGGGATCACCTTGTTCTGTGCAGTGAATGGAGACAATATGACGGAGGGTGAGTACCCAATGGTCACAAATCTATTCTGACTTCCATAGGTTGGGTTGTAAGATATGGCAGGTCAACAAAATGAGCCAGCGGCTCTGCAAAATGAGTGGCCACATAGAGAATCCATTCGCACCATTTCCAGACAGATAGACCATCACATGGCACAGGTGTTGGTAGAACTATCGGGCAGTCTGGTCCCATTTATAACCAGTAAAGCTAACTAAACTGGTTGAACAGAGAATCTTTAATAATACAGTCATTTCATATAAGTATTTCTTGTTATTTTAAATGAAATCAGTTACGTTGTTGCTAAAAGACATTCATCACTTTCAGTCTGTTATATATTTGATCTGAGATCAGGGGAAGTCACAGATTTAAGACTAGCTAATCCAATGACATGTTTCATAATAGGAATCGGTCATGTTTTACATAATATAAAACAGTATGAAGAGCTCCGACTTCCATTCTCATGATGTATGGCTCATATTTCCATCCATTGAATATTGACATATAACATTTATTAACCACTTCCCGACTGCCTGCCGTTGTTATACGTCGGTAATTTTATGTTAAATATCGTTGTTATGGCAGCAGATAGCTGCCATAACCCCAGTGTATTCTTAAATGGCGGGGCGGTCCTGCTTTTTAGATAAAAGTGGTCTCCAAGGTAGATTCGGCACAAGATCACTTTTATCGGCAGCGGGAGAGGTGCGACCCCCTCCTGCCACTTTCCAGAGCCGTTGGTAGCACCGGACACAATACTTTCCCCTCTGAGGCACTGTGTTGAGTGAGGGAATGATGGCCCCTACTCGTCTCAATGACGTTGGATGACAGAAGCAACGTCAAACACCACTTCCACCCAACGACCCTAAAGCATATTTAATGTATATGCATACAATAAACATTTCTGTTGATGCATGTAGAGTATGTTGTGTGACAAATATATAAATACCAATAAATGTATTAGCAAAATATATTCCTGTAGGTGTTATAATCCTTTGGTGGTCAGCCGACCATGTGATATATAGTGAAGGTAGCAGGGTTGACTACTTACCCGAGCACCCTAAAAGGTGCTATACTGTGCCTGTGTAGGTATGCCCCCCCCTTAAGTCATACACCTTAAAATTGAAACTCAATACATGTCAAGAGCTTTAAACTGTAAAGAACATTGAACTGTTAATATATAACCATGTAGGAGCTATCATTCAGAGTTGAGGACTGAAGGCCTTGACAATTCCTGGGGAACTAGTCCATTCTATCCATGCTTGCCACATTTTGAGTTAATGTGCTTTGTTTTTGTGTCTTAATGCCAGTGTTGATTCATGTATGAAGTGAACATGGGTTGTTTGTACCACTTCACTCAACGTGGGAGGATCCGGATTTCTCCACTTTCTAGTGATAGTGAGACTTGCTGATAATAATACATGTATTATAATATTTCTCATCGGGTTTGGGTATTGCTCTAGACTAGTGATAACAGTGCTAGGGAATGTCTCATAGGTATTATCAATTGTGTAATGTCAGAGAGTAAGCGGAATATTGATTCCCAGTATACTGCTAGTTTGGGGCACTTCCAGAAAATGTGGAGCATGTATCCCCTCTGTCCGCATTGTCTCCACCATGAGTCGTCAAAGTTTATGTCAAATTTGGCTATTCTATCAGGAGTGAGATACCAACGGTGTGTCAGTTTAATTGCTAGTTCCCAAAGGGTTGAGCAGCATGTAGCCTTGTATGTAGATTTACAGACCTTTTCCCATTAGTCCACTGTATTTCCCATCTAAGTAGCGGAGTGGATTTGGTAAAAATATTTTTAGTAGATTGTAAAATATCGGTATTCCTTTATGGTGAGTTGTAGGAGTTCTAAAATAGATCCAGGCCACTTGGGGAATTTTGCAGGTCCAAGTTGTGAGCGAGTTAAGGCAGTGTTGGGTGCGTATATAAAGGAATATGTCTGAGTTTGGGAGATGATACTCTTTTTGTAACTTGGGAAATGACTTAACCTTGTCTAAGTTGATCAGTTGATAAGTTGGGTGAAGTAGGTTGTTGGTAGGTTCTTTACCGGGCTTAGCTAGCGTCACAACCAGGGCACTGAGCATTTCAGCAGGGAATGAGGTGGAGGTGGCAGCTGAGTTGTAGGTTTGACATAGGGTAGGAGCGAGGATATTTTGATATTGTGTGTAGTATTCTCCAGTGAAGCCATCTGGTCCTGGGAATTTGGAATTGGGGAGATTATTATTTGCTTGCAATATTTCAGATATTGTGAAGGAGTCATTTAGTGATGAAAGTTGTTGTGGGGTTACAGATTGGAGATTCGTAACGTCTAGGAAGGCTTGGATTTCTTAATGAGACGGTTGGTGGGTGATTAAGTCATCTTTAAGGTTGTAAAGATCTTTATAGTATGAACTAAATACGTTTGCTATGAAATGAGTTTTAAGTAATTTTTCGTTGGAGTGGGGGTGGTATAGGAATGGGATTTTGGTTTTGGCTCTATAGCCTTTGACATGTAAGGACATTGCCATACCTGCTTTGTTCCCTGTGGTGTATGTACAGTAGTTTGAGTCCTCTATAGGATTTTTCGTATGCCTCAAGGAGTAGGGACCTTAACTCGTGGAAGGAGTGCAAAGATTTTAGATTGGAGACGAGGAGAAGGGTTGTTTTGTTCAAGGATTCAGAAGTTGATATGTCAGCTGTGAGTTCGTCTAACCTCTGAGTTCTTTTTTTCTTTGCTCTAGACCCCATTTGAAGGAATACACCTCTAATCACAGCTTTATGAGCATTCCACACCACCAGCAGGTCAGATACTGATGCTTTGTTGATTGAAAAGTATTCTTCTAGTTGTTGTTTGATGGGTGTGGAATAACATGGGGTATTGAGGAGATATTTATTGACCCTCCAAATATAGGAGTTAGGTTGAGGTGAGTTAGCGGATATGATGATGCGAACAGGAGCATGATCTGACCAGGTGGTGGTGTAAATACTGGAGATTGATATTTTTTGTAGTAGCCATTTATCAGCCAAAAACAAGTCAATTCGCAAGCAGGTTTTGTGATGTAGCGAAAGATATGTAAAATCACGTTTGCTCGGGTGACAACACCTCCACAAGTCATACAAGTCATTAGAAGTAATAAAGTTATCTAAAGGAGATGCATGTCTTTTGGACCCTGCGGTGGAGTCCATTATGTTGTTTGGGACCAGATTAAAATCTCCACAGATCAGCATATGACCTTGCTGGATTCTTCTTGCTGCTTTTAGTGTCTTTTTGAGGAAATTTATCTGGCGTTGGTTTGGGGCGCAGATGGAAATCAAAGTATAGGGTACATTGTTAATTGTACAAAGCAGGAAGATGTACCGACCCTCTGGATCTGTGATGCAGTTCTGTAATTGAAAGGATACAGTGTTTCTAATAGCTATCAATACTCCTTGTTGTTTCTTCGAATAGGAGGTTTGGAAGATATGTGGGAATTATCTGTGTTGACATTTTGGAGATGCGTTTTGAGCAAAGTGTGTCTCTTGGACGCACAGAACGTCACAGTTTTGAGGCTAGTTTTGCTGGGTGGTTCAGACCTTTTGCATAGGTTGTTGACATCCATGGTGGGTGGTAGTGTGGTGTGGTAGGGATGTAGGTGACCTACGGTTGCTGGAGATCAGGGGACTAGTTCTCAGGAATCCGGCTGTCGATGAGTAGAGATGTCCGTAATCGGCGCCCTTAGCGGTGCTGAAAAATCATTACTATCAAGATTCTATGAGAGGTGCAAAACAGATAAAGTAGGGGATTGCAAATACTTAGGGCCAGATTCAC